>NW_017160229.1:589800-600616 GCF_001652005.2 Ceratina calcarata
ATGATACTTAACTCGTTAAATACTTAAATTAGAAGAAAAATACATAAAATCTTTCTTGTAGAGGTCGTCAGTACCTACAATTTCTGTACAAACAGAGCTTCTCGTCAGCGTCAATAATTAATTGAATATTTCCTTCTATACTTTTTAGCACGTAGCTATTTATTATTAGCATTGTTCTTCCGACGTCTGATTTCTTTTTAATTATAGGAAATGCGTTTTTCTAAGGTACATAAACTTTTGGGATTGACTATAATATACGTCCTTCCTTACATACATCCTCGATATCCTTCCTCGATACATCCTTAAGCACTGCCTAACATTGTGTAACGAAATTAAAGTTTCTCATGCGCACTCGCTGTCCCAGAATACACGACATTACTATAAAGGTACGAAAGAGGATAATTCTAAGACACCCTGTATACACAGTAGTATAATACTCGTCTATGTTTACATTAGTTACATTATTATATTGTATTAATTATTGTATTAAACATTATATTAATCATCGATTGTATCAAATTTGAAATTAAGCATTGCAACGAACATTACATTAAGTTTGATTATAATAGTTATGGCTGGCAGTTTATGAAATTGATAATCGTCGCTTTAATATTTGGAGCGTGTACGGAAGGTATACTCAGAACTGAGAGATGAGAAAGGAACGCATCGGGTTAATCGAATAAGAGCATTGAAATTCCGATTCCGGTACCCGGATGTATGACTTTCGCGCAGCTACGTGACACGTGCGCTCCACTCGCTACATAGGAGCACGCGTAGAATCGCACGCGAGCTGTACGTATGCTAACAAAGTAATGCACACCGATATACGTGAGCCGTAATGTAAACCGGGTTTAATGCTTCGCGGTTAGCGTGAAGTTTCGCGAGGTTAAGTTATTCACATTGTACAAACGGTAGGGATCCGAGGGAAAGACAAGGTAAGGAGGATAGAAGAGGTTGGCTCCTGAAAATTACCAGGAGCGAGAAGAACTTACTGTTTTCCGCAACGACGAATCTATACCGAGGTAGGAGCAATGCCAAAATCCAATTATAATATGCACCTCTGCACACGTGGAAGATTGGGCAAGATTAAATTATCTTTTGCTAAATATTTATAAAGACATTCATGATCGTCATAAAATGTAAAAATTAAATTATAAAAAACTTGAAACAATTTGCAGTAATTCCTATTACAACAAATATATTAACATTAAATTTACAGAAATTTTATATCACATCATGTGTTAAATTCCTTATCATGCAATGAATCAATGTATTTATGATATTTTTTATCACTATTGTTGCATTGTTATATTCATATCGATTTCCTCAATTTAGCCACATATGATGGACGTCGCATTATTGCGTAGAGTTGATTGTATATAACCGTTCTGCACAACACGCCATTAGTCGAATTTTTTCATTACTAACTTCGTTAATAGCGGTTGTAGTGAAAAATGGAACTTTTGATTCAGAATTTCACCCTCTCATACCCTCAGACGAAAGTCGTGCATTTTATAACATTCTGTATACTACTGGAGACAGTTTCTCGACCGGTAAAGTTGTAGACGAGGTACAATTGTTTAGTCAAATGCTATCTTTCTCTAAAAACACAGTATTAGCTACAACACGTACCGTTTACTTACCTATCATTAAGCGACTTGAAAAATTGTGCAATTTGAAGAAGAAGGACATGGCGAATTAAACTATCTTTCAATTTTACGGCTTTGTCTACACTTTCGACACATATGGAAGTACAGATAGACTGCTCCCAGCAGTATATCCTCAAAGGTCGAAATCCATAGGGAGTATCTCCACGAAAATAATTATGTTTCTCATCGCGGGAACAAGCTTTACCCACGAGTAGCTTTGATACCCGGTAACGAGATAATTTTGGATTCGTGATGGATGCGGATAAATCAGAAGAAATTCAATTTTACCGAAGCGAGGGTTGTAAGTCGTCGGTGTAAGTTCAATCTTCGATCGGACGGTACATCACACGCCCGAGTCCGTCCGGGGAGGCACTGCCACTGCTGCACCGGTGCGCATCAATTATTTGCGGTGGAACACGCGATTACGGGATACGTGAGTTCGAAAGAGAGAATATCAGTATAAATGCGATGACCTGCTCCGAGTTCTCGCCTACATAAAAAATGCATTCCCGAACAGAGGGTACGCCTCATGAATGATCCATTTCAACAAGATGCGGCTTTGATGAAATCCACGACCAACTGGCATGCGAAATTCTTTTCGCATCGAAAGAAAAATAACGTACGATCGATCGTTAAAAATATCGTTTACGTAATTGAAGCAATACAAACCATACTTTACGTATGAATAAAATTAGTTGCCTCTACAAGAATCGATTGTTTCATTTTGAGCTGAGTGATTGAGAGTTTAAATTGCAATCATAATTATGTAATTATAATTTTTATTGCCTTTCAATTCTAAATCGGAAATGGTTTAAATTCGTCAATGGTATAAGCAGATCAAATATATTATACGCCCAATATTCGTTTTGATCACCGAGGAGAGATTATTAGTAATCCCTCCTCGGTGGTTTTGATAGATTAGCCTTCATTTTGTTACCGACTGTTCCGGATACATCAGGACCGGTCTTGCATTGTCGGTTGCACCTGCCGTGCATTACGAACCAGGAATTGATATAAACTTGCCTGCTCTTTCTAATCCTTGTCAAATCTACATATGTGTGGATAATACGCATGCTGAATACTAAGAATTCCATGAATAGTTTCAGTTGCTTACTCGTATAATGCTTACGGGCCAGTAGTTAAGTAGTGACGCTCGATCGTGAAGTAATATCGCGGAAATTGATGCTAGCCGTTGTTAATTAGTGTTGGGATTACTCAAATAATCGACACGTGTTTCACTTAATAAACAGAAAAATATATATTTATATTACGGCTTTAACCAATAATAAAGAAAAACAAAATAAACTAAACAAATATTAATTCTCTTCAAATACAAAAGTTTTATGCCTCTACGGGCTGCGCAGTCTTACATGATCGCAAACTATAAGGCGAATGAATAATAACCAACTAAAAATGCCCTTCCGGCCTAGGCTTGTACACACCTATACATATACTTAAAATAATGCGCGCGAAATATGAGGTTACTTCTAACAATTAGGAAAGACGAATTTCAAGCGAACAAACAAGTCGAAGACGAAAGAGAAGGAAGACGCTTCCGACTTGGAAAACGCGACGAAAGCAAAGCCGGGATAATCGACTTCCTTTTCTTAACGGTCGCAAAGGATATCAGTCGATTATCCGAACCGGGAATCGATCGTTTCGGTTAGAGTAATCGAGGTTCGGCAGGATTCGAACATCCGCGGAATTGCAACACAGATAACTGGGAGCTAGTCGATTAATTAGTGGGTATCGTCGCGCGGCCCCGTCCCACGTTTAATTTCAACGCGGCTGGTGAGAATCGGCCGGCTTTTGCGTGAATCAATTACCGATTATCCGTTCGGCAAATTCTAATGGACCTCGCAACTTCTAACGAACGTCAAATTCTAACAATCGAAATGAATATGTATACGTACATGGATAAACGAATAGATCGTTCGAAGAGAAAGTCAGAAATGTCAAAGACGCGAAATGGTAGAATGGTATGAAACACAGGCGTAATAATTGTCTGTTGTGGCAGATTGGTTTAGACGTTACATCGGCCATGTGATAGGAGGTCCGGTGTTGCCTATTGTGTAGCTAATTACATCGGGGATCCAGGGACTAGGCATAGCTGTACCGAAATTAACTAATCTACCGATGAAAGAATCTAGGCCACTAAACGCCCCGCTGCATAAACTCGTATCGTGTTGTTAAGAGAGGACACCGTCGGCCTTTTGATATCCCTATGGTACATTCGTGGCGTACACAGCTGGCTGAGTCGATAGAAATTTGATTGTACCAAGACTAGTTTCGCATTGTTGTCGCAAAGTGGAATCTCAGTAAGTAGAGCAATTCGTCCGGAAGCAAACGTCGATATCGATTGATCCAATCATTTATTTATAAACCAGACATTAAATCACCCGTTCGAATAACTGTCATTGTCTCCACGGGAAAAGAAAAAATAAACATAGAATTAGGAATAGGGAGAGAGAGAAAGAAAGTAAATTCCAATGTTCTATGTCTTTGAACCATATGTATGTACATGATTTTAAATCAATTGAAAAAATATATGATCGCACGGGGAAAACTGTCTTTATTTCACGACAATCGCGTTAAATGAGTGACACGGTTCACGGAATGATAAAAAACGAAACAACTTTCACATTTTTTACGCTGTAACGACTTTCTCCTTCGTCTTCTATGTATCCTATATTTTCCTGTCACTTTTTCCTTCCCTCATTTTCACTATTCTTTTTGTAAATTACGTCTGCTTTTCTGCGATGACCGCGAAAAGGCGAAGGTATGGAAAGAGAGGAAGGCAAACGCGGCGTGAGTGGCGGAGGTGCGGAAAGGGCGTCCGTCTAACCGTAGCGAGGGAAGAAGAGAAAAAAAGAGTAAATTGCGCGCATTAATGTCGCCTGCGCGATTCTCCAATCAAAAGTCCCTCTAATGAAATTCACGAGCGTTTTGAAACGGGAAGCTTTATTAAACCGGGATTAAATAGCTGGAATTATTCAAAAGCTCAATTATCAGCTTATTGTCGGTCTAGCTGGCACTACTGGCTAAAAGCGTGAGAAGGGCGCAGATGGTGCGCAACCAGCTCTCTCTTACCGTTCTTTCGCAAACCCTCCTCCGTTCGCAGGCCAGAAATAAAGGATTTTTAGTAGCCGTTCTACAAACTGGAGATATATCAGCTCGAGGGATACGCTTTACAGGACTCTGCTTTACGGAGAGTATTCCGGTTTAATCCGATCCAGCTGCCCGTTCTTATTTTTACCGAAAGTTTTTCATTGCACTTAAGAATCTAAACATCTTTAGGGCTTCTTTGAAATTATCGTCAAAAATTATCAATGGTACTGTAGAAAAGTAGTTTCCATTATATATCAGCGTATTAATTGTTGAACCTTCTTGCCTATATATCCTATGTTTAATATGTTATCGTACCTCATAACGGTTGTCAAGTTGGCAACAAGTTGTGAGCGCAACAAGGGTATAAGTAGTAAAAGTCGGTTTATGGCCAGACCTGCGACGCGATAACACTTAACGCTTAACCACTAAACTTGCCGGGTTCCAAGAACCAATAAATGGTTGATTACCGGCCAGATTTCAGCCATTTCGCCAATAATAACGTCCCAGTATCCCGACGCACCACTTCGTCATTGTATAGGTACTACACATAAGCGCTCAACGAGTAATTAGATTGTAAAGCGCACGTTCGACCCATGGCTGACGCTCTGCGCAATGGCCAAATAATTATAAAGCGATGCGATGAATAGAGACGCTACCGAACAAACAGACTCTTATCACCTATCGTATCTTCTAACTTTACAACTGTATGTAGCAATACATACATTCCAAAGCGAAAAATCTCGAATGCAATTCCGAACTGTTCAATTAAATTAACACGTTTTTATACGTGTTACGGTTGTACTTTTACATCAGTAATCAATCGTATATCTATTTTAACTCGATCTTAACTCGAGTGAAATAAAAATTGACTAATATCGGTTATTTCTTAGTTTTGTCTATAATTGCCTGCTCATTGACTGATTTCCGGTACGATTCTCTTCACGAATCGCTCGAGAACGTTGATGTTTAAGTGCAAGTTCCACCATTGGAGCCTCGCGCATTTCGATAATCGTATAACGACGACAAATCCCGTATTTACAATGCATCGAACTGCAACCGCTAACATATTATGAGACAAGAAAAAATAATTCCAAATGTTCCGCGATTTCAACCCTTTTGCGCTGATTCTTGCTTGTATTCTCTAACAATTATTAATGGATAAATATAATGGATAAGAATAAAGCATTATATAAAATTTTATAAATTTCGCGATGCTATTAACAAAGCTATTACATCTTGAATTCTTATGTTGAATGACAAAATATTACGATTCATTTATGAAATATGAATGGAGCGATGACAGAATTTTGTAATTTTGTATAATTGTTAAACACATGTTTTAGGAATACAGGTAACCCTCCTATAACACGATAGATAGGTATCTAAAAAATACCGTCGTGTGAAATCGTGTTATATCAGACCCAAAGCCAGTACAAAAAGAGGGTTACGTTCCGAAAACTTTTAAAAGAGGATCCAAGACTTGTATCTTTACTTCTATAGTAGATTGTGCACCAAGGGCCGAAAATGGGCTTTTCTAAGTGAGATTGATGTTTCAACAGAAGTGCACCCGAAACGAACACGAGCTACTCAAATCATCATCCAAGTCTGGAAAAGCCCATTCGGCCCGTGTTGTTCACCATATTTTTTATAAAAAGGGCATAAAGAAGACCATTTTTTGTCGTTTACAAAATGGATCGAGGATACAGTTTCTCGGTGTATGACATATTACATATACGTATGTATATGTATGTATGTTGTGACAACTCATGATACAATATNCGATGCTATTAACAAAGCTATTAATCTTGAATTCTTATGTTGAATGACAAAATATTACGATTCATTTATGAAATATGAATGGAGCGATGACAGAATTTTGTAATTTTGTATAATTGTTAAACACATGTTTTAGGAATACAGGTAACCCTCCTATAACACGATAGATAGGTATCTAAAAAATACCGTCGTGTGAAATCGTGTTATATCAGACCCAAAGCCAGTACAAAAAGAGGGTTACGTTCCGAAAACTTTTAAAAGAGGATCCAAGACTTGTATCTTTACTTCTATAGTAGATTGTGCACCAAGGGCCGAAAATGGGCTTTTCTAAGTGAGATTGATGTTTCAACAGAAGTGCACCCGAAACGAACACGAGCTACTCAAATCATCATCCAAGTCTGGAAAAGCCCATTCGGCCCGTGTTGTTCACCATATTTTTTATAAAAAGGGCATAAAGAAGACCATTTTTTGTCGTTTACAAAATGGATCGAGGATACAGTTTCTCGGTGTATGACATATTACATATACGTATGTATATGTATGTATGTTGTGACAACTCATGATACAATATCAAATTTTTTGTACATTCAAAGTTTACTGCAGATTGTTTATAATTTTTATAAACGATAAATTAATTTCTACATTTCATGGCGATTGTGAAAGTCTATCTAGGATGATAAAAATGGACAATTTAATCATTCATGAGGAAATCGTTTAGATTCTTAAATGATTAGTGATCCGAAATAAAAACATGTTTGCATGATGCATAGAGTATCAATGACACAGTTAGAATTTTCGTGATGTTATTTTTGTTAGACGCCAATTGTGAAGAGGTAAGTTTGCAGGACGACACCTATCCGACCGCGTTTACGCTCGCTGAATCTTATCTGAAAATGTATTTCATGAATAAAACACGCAAATATACCCGCCAGCTGACAAGACAAGCCGCGTTGGTTATATAACCGGGTCTTACGTGCCCGAAATAAAAGGATACTTTTACCAATAACGTTGCCTAGTTGGCGAATTCAAAGAGGAGCGTAAAAAATAAAAATGTTTTTATTTAGGAATACAATACACGAAATAGCTCCATCGAGCGTCTTTGTCAGATTCGTCTAAGACTGAGATCCCACGTGGCCCTCTTGATCGAGTGTCTTTCGCAACTTTATGTTACTTACAGGAATATTAATTACTCGATTCAGTTAATTGTACCAAAAACCGATACACAGTTATAAAGATTTTGAAAATTATTATTTCTATAAATGCATAAACAAATTGTCGAGATAATTCGAAAATAAGCAACAATGAACAAAGGAAGCATTATGAAACGGGAAAACCTATTAATAAAATAGGACGGAACCAGAGTCGCGGTAACCAGCCTGTGCCCTCTGGCCGTACTGCGTATAGTCGCGTTACGCGGTTAATTTTCCTAATTAATAAAGTCATTGTCACTCGGTCATTAAATTTAATTAATTGTGGTTACGTCGCGTTGTGTGTCCGAGCTGGCGAGAGGGCAAACGGAAAATTGTTTGATAAACGCACTCTTCTGGATCCGAATGCGGATACATTGCTACGCCGCAACGTGTGGCCGCTTTTAATTAATTAATTTGTACTTCTATCGGTTGATACGTTTAAAACGTACGGTTTACATGGCTCTTACCAGTTTCATGTGTAATTTCACTTTTCATTAGCTGTGATTTTAATCCGTCATCACAATATCAGTGATTCCTCTCCATTATCCGCCGACAACCGATAGCAGTGGTCGAATTCGTCATCGTTCGTCACCATAATAAAATTTTCACTTTCCATTAGTACCGAATCGCGCGCCAACGCACTAATTAATCATTAATTATTCAACCGAACAAGCGACCTCTAGCGAAATTCGCGATCCTTAATGCACATTTACCCAATCAAAAACAACGGAAAAGGTGAACGTTACATCCTATGTAACAAAGCAACTATAGTTATCCAGGGCAAAGTTTCGCGCCACAAGCTCGCCCCGTTTGTGTCTTCGTCTCTTGTTGGACCATTGAAGGACAAGACAACGTGGAACAGGAATAACGGCAGCGGCAGCAGCAACCATAGCGGCGGCAATAGCAAAAGCAAGTAGTGGAGGAGCAGCAGGGTGCAGGGCGCAACCCGAAACTAGAAAGCGGCTTTAGAATTTAATGCGTGAGAGGTTTCTGGGTGCAAAGGTATTCGAACGTATCCCAGTGGGTTTTGTCGCTGTTCTCACACAGCAACTCCTGAGCGTTCGCGGCGGAGGTAAATGAGAGAGACAGAGAGCGTAACGCGCAAACGACGAAGCCAGAGAAACCCGCGGGAGCGAGGAAGAGAGGGTGAAGGATGGAGAGTCTGGAATAAGTATGCGGAGGACCAAAAGCCCCGGGTTTCCGCGATGGCAACGCCGGTATGAATATTTAAGCGGATGTAAATTGAGAATTAACTATTGATAAAAACAAACCAGAGGGTCCGCATTAAGCCTTCCCCCTAAATCACGAGTCGAGGGTGAACCAGGGGCAGGAATGAGTCGGACGCGGGATAAGGGTGGTTTGCGAGGTTCGGACGTATACAGGACAATTTTTTAAGAGATACCGACAACCGAAATCAAGATCTTTTGGAAACTGTGTTTTATTTTTCATCGCGAACCTGGGATGGAAAAAAAGACCAAGAAACTATACGATGGCTACTTTATAATGGATCGTGTTGAATGTTTCATCCTAGTCACAGGTCGCAGATTCTCCCTTCGTAAGAACGTGTTAATCAAACTCAGTCCACCTGGCAATGTTACCTTCTTAGCCTATTATATCAGTATCTAGTAATTCACCGACTTCGCAACATTGCGAGAACGTCGAAAAATATCGTTCTTTCCTTTTTGTTGGTGGAATACGTTCTGCCCACGATGCGCAAAAATCGTCCGATAAAGACTTTCGAGTCATGACCGAGACACCGTTCAGAAATAAAACGTCCCGCAGGAGTAATAGCGCGGAGACAGAGAAGATCTACGACCATGTACGCGGATTCATCGTCGCCGAGAGTTACCCTCGTCCAGGACAGGTGCTTCCACCCGCGAGTACACGTCTTTTACCGGAGGAAAAGAGGTCGAGGAAAAAGGGGAGTAACTACAAAACAGGAAACAGGAAAAAAAAACCACGAGCATCTTGGCGAAATTGAAAAATGAGGGTTGAAAACCGGATGCGAAACAAAACGTTGCGCGGGATCAGAACTCCGACCCAGAATAAATAGAAGAGAGTAAGAGAAAATAAGAAGAACGGAAACAGCTGTAAGAAGAGGTGAAAAATAAAGAGGGTACGTAAAGGGGGATTGCAAAAAAATGATATACCGAGGGAAGAATGATAAGGAAGGGAGGAGATGAGAAAGGGTGCGAAGGGTACGAGATACACCGCCGTAGAATATAAGCATAGGCGAACACGCGCGTTAATACAAACGGAAAGTATGAACGCGTAGATGTAAAGAAAGACGATAGCAGTCCGCAGACGAGGTGTCTACAATCGAGGAAGAGCAGAGCGAAGGCGAGCGAGAGGAAGGCGAGGTAGAAGATTATAGGCACGTATTGGCGCATCGGCCCCCTGGGCTCACCCCTCTATAGCTAGCGTGGGGATATAAATGTAATCCAGAATCCAGACGTGACGTACATAGTTGCCTAGAACGCTCGCCTTTCGTTTCACTGATCCCTTTTTGCGTATTTTCGTCTCCAGACTTTTGCCTTTACCTCGTATGTCACGTATGCACAATGCGTTCTTCATCTGTGTCCGATGGATGCGCGTATCGGGTATCCTTACGAAATATCCAAATTATTTTAATCTCCTTGGCAAATGCAGAGTAGAGAATTCAGCGACCGCAGCTATGGCTGCCTAGCGAGGGAAATCCTTAATACCAAACGAAATCAGAGACATTAAACGCGTTGCTCAAAGGAAGAAACGCGTGGTCGACCAAGCGATCGAAAGTAACGCCCGTGAGACGATTGGTCGGGAACTGTGAGCACGTAGGAGCTTAACGAGGTTGCTCGTGCGGATTGAACAAATGGAGCAACCAAAATGTACGTCATAATATATGACGCTGTCTATTTTAGTAATCTTATTTGATCTGTTTATAACTCAGATTCTAAACACGTTATAAAAAGAAATTGCCTGCTCTTAATACTTGATAATAATATACAAATGATTCCTGTACTTCTTTAACACTAGAAAGACTGAAACTTAGTATATACCTATATTGCCGAAAAGCAGTCAAAATGACTGCATTGTGAAAGAATAATGTGTAAA
>NW_017160229.1:601420-616136 GCF_001652005.2 Ceratina calcarata
GACGAAGAACAACGGGATGATCCTAATATGATGGCATATAAAGTAATATAAATTTCTGGATACAGGGAACGGGAGGAGCGTCTTTCAGGTCGTAATAAATTTCTTTCTCTCTTAATTTGAAGAGAATTAAATCCAGTCTTTATTTCCATAACCCCGTTTCTCATTAAATTCGAAGCTCACTTATATAAACATTCTCCTAAGAAATACTGATAATTATTAACAATACGCTTGCAAACGTCTTCATTACGTATTTTCTAGCGTTGAAATGATTCTTTCGTTCTATTCTAAGTACATGTTAAACGTTGAACTGGATAGGGCAGATCTCTATTCAGTTGGTTCTTGTAAACGCTAAACGTTGAACCGGACAGGGCAGATCTCTGTTCATTGGTTTTGGTAAATGCTAACGTTGAACTGAACAGGGCAGGTCTCTGTTCGTTGGTTCTGGTAAATGCTAAACGTTGAACTGAACGTGTCAGATTCCTGCAAAATTTAGCTTTGGCAGCACCATCGAATTGGGGACACCGAAACCTGGGCCGTGAGCACTCTCAGTTCCTCTCTGATTTGACCAAAAGCAGTCAAAATGACTTCCTTGGGCAATCTAGTGTTAACGATACGTTGTTTTTGCATTTTTTCCAATCGGTTCCAATTGTTCATAGGGAGTTCATAGTTAATCGGTATACCTGTTTAATGGAACGATCGAGGCATATCCGACGAAACTTAACTACACACATGTTATTGCTTATACGACACGGAACGGGGCGATACACCACGTATCAGCCAAGCCTGTAAAAGCAACGAGGTTATGGAGTAATAACTCGATGTTGTATGTCGTACCGCGACACCAGGCCAAGGCAAACACGAACTCACAGTTCACTTCCACTTCTGCAAACTACGGATTTTCATTGGTTTCCCACCCTTTCAATTTATCATCATTTTTACCTTTACATAATTTATTCGTTATCAATCTCCTGGATAAATGGGTTCAGATGCTGATCATAATTTAATATCAATATAATATTATTTATTTTATATATCAAGTTAATATTGAATTCTGACACTAATTTCCATACGCTAGTAAACAAAAGAAAGCTTGACAATGCTTAACAAAATTAGAAATCGGAACGAGATTTGGATTCCGTTCAAAGTTCCAACTCGTTCGTTGAATATTCCAGAGTAGTGTGGGTTATAGATGTACGCGGGGTCTGCAGATGAGCGTATGGACTTACGTCACATCCGCAAAAGGGAGTCGTAAGATCTTGCCAAATACGTGTCGCTCTCTTCCACCCGCCATCGCGCTGTAGTTTGAGACGTAGAAACGTCCAATATCTTGTCCCAAGGAAGCGGGCGATATCTACAACCCTACCGCTCTAGCGAGGAAATATGTCAACCCGGATGTACATTCTATCCGGAAGTATTGATAATGATCGGACGTCGCGAAACGCAACGTGAAAATTTGAATTTTAAATCTGTCCACCGCGTTTCAGCAACGCCGATTTCCACGGTGCAAAAATGTTCAACCGTTGAAATTTTATCGATTCGCGCGGTTGACGTTGAAATCGACCCACAGACGATAAAGAATGCGTACGGAGCACCGTTCGTTCAACGGTTATATAGTCGATAGTATCGGATTTACAATCTGGCAACATTATCAACGCGAGCCATTTATTAACGCGTCGGAGCACAGCTAACAACGAGAACTGCGCGCGAGAACTGCACGCAACGCGGAACGAAGTAAACGCGATATCGAGTTTGCAACTAGCGAATTCGCTGAATCGCGAAGAAATTCGGTCACCAATAATTGAAGGGCGCGTCGCGGTACGAGATATTGCACGTTCCACGATATTTCATCGGTAGCCGGTTCAGTACTGCAGCCCCTCTTACCGCCCGTACATTGTGCACGTGCACGTCGCAATATTGTACCGTCAACGTTTAGTCCGATCGAGCATGAGTCCGTCGGTCGTAATCATTTTTATCAGGACAAATACTCGCCTGCGTCCAAGTTGTTCGTTCTCCTGCGCAACGTTCGGGGCCGATCGATGAAAGTCTCTGGAGGATTTAGCCGTCACTTTCGACACAAGGGGCCATACCCGGGAAATAGAGTAGCCTAATCGGGGTCCGCTTTCTCCTGGAATTTTCTTGCTAGAGAACGACCAAGAAGAAACGAAATGCTGGCCTTGGACCGTTCCTTATTTTCTCCGGCGCAATTCCGGCTCTCGCATAAAACGGCATTTCGTTCAAAGTATGTAACTAAAGCATGTACCAAACACCACACAGTTCTTTTCCTCGCACCCCCTAAATCGCTAATCTTTTTCATATAGATAGTTATGTATGAACATATGTATGTACATACCTGTTTTACATAACAAGCTACTGTGCTACGTACTCGTCTCCCTTGTTCCTTTATCGGGACAGTTACTCAAGCTCTATTGAATCTATCCGTGGCAATTTAGACCAACCCAGTCCTTAATCAGCTCACCTCCTTGTTCTGATGACTCTGGTCCTGAACGACGCAGATTTACGCCGTCAACTCGACATCCGTTGCACGATTTCAGTCGCGGGACAGAGCCATCACCTGGAAGGGGAGTAATACTCTGCAATATTAAGTGGAGATTCCAGTGGAACCCGGGCCAGAAAAGTGATGGCAGTCAAAAAGTAACAAGGAGAAAAGGGGGAGCGAGGAAGACAGAGGGACGAACAGGGAGGTAAGACTGTAAGGATGGTACATGGCGTGTATGCCAGGCATGTGCGACCAGGACGACTTATATCTGTTACGGGAGAGTATCTCCCAGCGTAGATCGCAGACATAACACCTTACAGAGGGTAACGGTTATAAATATATGTATGTATACATGTACGTAGAGCTGACGGTGCAATTTTTGCTAGCCAAATAACAAGGAAAATGAGATCAAGAATGATACATTGAACTGCATTTTTTCATTTTAATCTAACGCAAGCCCAATTTAAGATAGTTGTTGCTCTACTACATTAGTCAAGATAAGACTTAAAATAGCTTAGAGACTTAAAGCTATAAATACAAGACTTTTTCTATATTAAAAATCCCTAAAATTTAAAATCATAAACTTCGGTTATTATAATATGCTATAATATTACTCCTAACTAGATAGTCAATAATCTAAAAAAAATCTATGTACTTTGTTACAGTCTACATTCCCTTGTTACATTTTTCAAGTAATTATTTATGATTACTTATCTTATTAATGTAATTAATTTATTAATTATTTATCGTTACTCGATCAATTGCAATAGTCGAAAGAAGATTCTTTTTCGTGGCGACGCTATTCCTCCAATGATAAATTATGGTATTTGCGAGAGATGGTCAATCGATACAGAGTTTTGCACTTTTTTGGTAACTAAGTACATATACTAATTTTATACAAAATTTTAAACAATTTTCAATTTTTTTAATTTAAGCAACAACTACCTCAATATCAATAAGGGATGTTTTCCGATGATGCAGACAAATCAGTTAACACTACGAGCGTTTCTACAGTATAATCTATCGACGATGGTATTGTGATTAGGTGTCAGTCACGTCATTCGTACGTAAATGTATAGACGAACAGATATATGGAGATACAGTGCAGATACACGCGAGGGGAACGGACGAGACGAGGGTGAGAGAACGATGGTGTGGCAAGGCAAGGTAACGGCAGCATGTATGCCAGACATGTGCGACCCCCGACTTACATATATCTGTTACACGCGCACGTACACCTTGACGCGTACGATGCACACGTGCAACGATACTTGTTCCATCCTACGGAGAACATAACACGTAACAAGTACGAGCTTATTCACTCTTTAATAAATTTAAAGCATCCTTATTTATACGAGCAAAATCGGCAACAATTGAATATTTGTTCACGGTAACTAAGTACATTTCTTCTACGTTTTTAACTTCAGCATCGTGTAAGGAAAGATTAAATTAAATGTAATACGGCAGCAAGCTGAACCATTGTCGTACATATAAACTCTAAACGAGGGATTTTAGCGGCGACGCGACGGCAAAGGCGAGCCGCAGAATTTCCCGTAAATCGCTCGATTCACTGGCACCGTCTTGAAAAATCCTTAGCCTCAGGATCAATGTCGTATAACGTAATCTCCAGAAAACCATGAAAATCCCTTTCGGAAATCATCATCATCGTATTCCTTTCTATTCGCCGTTTCTTTATTCTTGTTTCCTTTAATCCCCGCTACTCTCTCTCTTTCTTTCTAACTCTCTCTCTCTCTCTGTCGTCGTAAATACTTATTTAAATTATCCTCGACGACAACGTAACCGAACATAATGGTCGCACAAAGTAGCGCGCGCAAGAATTGTAAATTTTGGCTAAGGAGAACCGCAAGTAGACGTGCGATTAAAGGTGAAAAGCGGTCGAGTTCAAAATTGCGGATACATGATGCACACCTATCGGTATAATATGCACAAACTAATTGCATAATCAACCAGCGGCTGTTAAATTGTGCGGCTAATCCGGTTGTCGCGAACGCCGCGAACGAGCAATGGAGAAAGACGTTGTTTTGTCGAATCGGAAGCGTATTTTGTCACGCGTACGGCTATAATTTGATCCCGCTTAAAAGGTAGGTAATAGCGTGGCGAACATTCCGTCCCGTCCCATCCTGTTCCGTGCCGTTCCCAGTTTCGAAGCGGTACAAGTGAATTCAGTTTACTAAATAGTTGCCGACAAATTAGCGGATCGTCGAGCTACTCGAGATATCTACATGTCTATCCATGTATGTACATGTACGTGTGTATAGGTATACGTATGTACGTACTATAGGCATGTATCTAGAGTCTAGAATTAAAGCAGGAGAGCGGGAAATTACAACGTTATCGTTTATGACGTCTACGGCACGTTTATCAACGAATCACGGTAATACGAACGCGTAAAATTATCAGTTCCACGATCGGAACGAAATCGAAATTACAACTAAACCGTTACGAAACGAAAGGCATTGAATTGATTTTATATTTGAATTTGATACAAGCATATTTACATCGCCAGCTACGTATTGTTATGTCGATGTGTTTGAAATAATTGTTGGAACACGACATTTTTTCTCGGATTCTTCCCGTAACTAATTAGCATAATTGATTAACACAGTCCTCTCGCACAACGAGGCGGCGCGACGCGACGCCCCGCAGACAAGAACATTGCAACGAGAGAATCTTTGCATAGCCTAATTAACACTCTACCGAGCACGAGAACTCCACCTAATCTAATCCCGTGCCGCTAACATTAAGGCGCTTGTTTTCGTCGGTAAGATATAATGCAATACATATGTATTGATACTAGAGGATGTGGAAGTGATGTAAATTCCGGAAGTCATGATGCAGCGTTTCCAGAGAAACAGGAAGAGAATAATATTGAGATACGGTACAGCAGCATTTCCGCCCTAATTTCGTGCAAGTATTAGCCAGCATAAACAGAAACTTGTTAGAGCACACATTTCCCTTTACGATAGCCAATGGAAAATATACTACTGATCGCGGTTGTGAGTGAAAAGAAGGGAAACGGGGCCAGGATGAAAGAGAATCAGTGAGAGATTCGTTTTTCAAAGATCGAACGTTAATAACCGAGTTGATTATCGAGGAGCGATCACCAGAGAGAAGTGGACACAGTCCGATATTATCCGGTAGGAAATAACGAAACGCTTTTCGAATTCGTTGCACAGGGAAGGTCTGCACGGAGCACGTAGAGGTTCCATTAATCCTATATAATTTCGTAATAATCCCCTCGTGTACATTTGAAGCCGTGGAGAGGAAACCCTATGGAAATCACGTATCCGTTGATCTCCGACTAAGTTTATCTTAAATGAGTCCACCGGACAGTTATCGCGCGCGACGAGCCTGCACCGGGATCAATTGCGGCTGGGGCAAATGGAAAACTCGTTCGCCAGCAGTTTGCCCAACGTGAATACGAGATGTATCTGTGATCGAGCGCTTCCGATTCCGAAAGCACGGTCAAAGAAACGAATCAGTAACGATTTCGACTGAATTCGGTCGGCTGAACGAACGTGAGAATATTGGTAGCGGACGCGTCGACGAAAAATAATTCATGGCTTGTTAAAACGGAGATAATTACGTTTTCTCGATGGTCATTCTTGTTGAAACATCTCGAGTATATTGAAAATTTTGCATTCAACCGGAGAAGTTTAATCTTCATCGCTTGCGTCCGGCGATTCCATGCCGCGTTACTTTGCCATTAATATTGCTCGTTAACGAGAAATCTGTGGAATTTTCCACTCCGTTATTTAAAGTGCGAACGAAATTCGGTTACATTCTTGCGAAAATATCGGTACGTACTAGTCGAATCGATTCTCTCAATCCTATTGATTAAAGCTTAATGTAAAATCTCTTTACCGTTAAGGTCGATCTCAAGAACGATGAGAGCCTGGAATTTTTCTAAAGGAAAGCCAGTTGCTTTATCGTGCTACCGTTCAATTATGGAATTAACAACACGAACGGTCGGCGACCTTTTCGGTCAGTTGCGTAATAAATGTTCACCGTTACAATGATAACGGGTCGAATGAATGCAACGGATACCGGTATTTATGCGATCCAGATATCAGTGGAACAATAACGACCGCCACGGTATCGAACGTAAACGCGTGCGCGTAATTATTTTGGAATTAATGGGGATCCACGTTCATTGCTGAAATACTGTTACGGAAGATCAATGAAAAAAGAAGAGTGGAAGAATACACGGAAACCGATATAAGAGCTGGAAGAAGGAAGAATTTGTTCGCCTTTCTATCAGAAGCTTTCTGCTAATTGCCGCACAAATTAAAAGAGTAAAAATATATTTGAAAACACGAGATCGACTGATTGTCTTTGCGGACGATACTTCGTTCTCGTTATTTTATCCTTCATCTTGATACGAGTTGAGCACGATTGAATGACATAGACAAGGCGCGTATACTCTACTCGACAAATTCAATGAACGTTTTCACGAAATGAAAAAGATATTCGTTAGCGGGCATCTTTGCTATAGTTAATTTCAACAATTCTTACGTATAAATAAGAAAACAGATGTCCCTTGCAATAATGAACGTAGCTTTTAAAGAAAGGAAAGCTAAACAGTACAAGAAACGGAAATATTGCGGAAACGATAAATAAAATTTGTCGTGGCTAAACTGAACAGGTTGTCTGAGAAGAATAAAAAAAGGTGGGACAGAAAAAGTGGGAAGCGGATTTCAAAGGTATACGTACGTTCTTACCTTTATCCTGGTAATAAGCGATTGTTACCACTTTAGTCCCCTTTTTTGCAACTATCTGATATCTATGTGTAAATATTTATCATGCGAACTACACATACATATACGTCCCTGCCTAAAAATATTAGGATATCTTATTTTATCTTATACAAAATGTAACAGTTGATCCAAGTTAGATGACTTTTACTAGTCATATGACATTGTCTTAAGAAGTACATGTTAGGACATATCTATTGTATATTTGTGGGAGAACGAGATGGTGGTTTGGTTTAAAGCGTTTTCTATATCAGGATAGAACAAACATCAAGGATAAAATTACAAACATCGTTGATTCGCCACGATTCCGAAAAACTGGATTTATCAGTATCACAATTGATTATGCCTGAATCAGTATGCCTATTATATGCCTGTACATACGAGATGCCGTTTTCGTCTTCGGACACCCGTAGATTTTACATAAAACATTGGGTACGAGTACGGAGAATACGTTGAAGCGCGTCGCGTCGCCTCAACCCATCAACGAACAAACTTTTGTTCGGATCGAATCGTCCTTGGCAAACCTCGTCAAAACTAGTCCGAAAAGGTCGTCTGTCTGAATGAACGAGAAGCTTCAAATTTTATTCGTCCCATTTCTGCTGCTTCAATTAGGGAAACTTCTCTACCCGCGTGACATGCGCGAGAAAATGTCCGCAGCCAAACAAGCATTTCACAAACGGAGATATTAACCGTACCTAGAGCCTTTTTTCCCTAACTCTTGTTTGAAACTATATTACGGACTCGAGGAGGAAAGTTTTCTAACATCGTACATTGTACGTAATCGAATCGATTTTCCGAATCGTCTTAACAAATTTTGAAGAACACTACGTGAAAACGACATGTGAAATTCGAATACGTGACATCTATCTTCGTTCTTCAATGTCTATCACGTGTGCTTATGAATAAAAATATATCGTTTAAGCAGGTTAGATAGTTTTGATTGTAAGTGTCCGCGGAAGTGCTTGCGCGTGCTGGGATAAGCCGTATCTATAAGATAGATGGTCCAATCAGTGACCCTCTCTCACCCCGAACGTTTCACTTGCACTTATGATATACGGCAACCAAGCTAAAAACTGGCACGTGTATTTTCACCCCTGCTCGACAACTAACGTTCTTCGCTGTACCACTGCGATTCGCTACCTTACCTTCTCATTGTCAGCTGGATAAATCGACGTGAGACGCGAACAATACTTGAGAAATTATACGACGCGTTCCACCCTAAAAACTCGAAACTCATTACTCCTTACCTGTATGATATATGACCGTTTGCTATCGTTTTTGCAGTAGATTTGTTTCTCGAACTACCAATAGAAAACAGTCCCTAGTAACGAGTCTGGAAGTAGTCGCAAATACCGGCGTAGAATAAAGTCTCTTCTCCTTGAAAATCATTGCACCAAATAAACAATATTCAGAACAAGTTTTCAATTCAAAACAAAAGCCTGCAATTTGCTATCCAGTCCTATCATTCCGGGTGGTGAAATCTGATATGATGTGGAATTCAATCGATAGAAAGGGTGGAAATACTGCGTATTCTAACGGTCGATCGACTGTTATCGCGCCATGTCCTAGCGATTAGGGAACGTTATGAAGCGATTACAAACTGATCAACTGATTTAAGACAGAATGCATACATTCAAAGTTAAGCAGGTGAGATAATTTACTGAAAAGATTGTATTCGAAAAATTAGCTAACTCATTGAGGACGATAATAAATGATAGTATGTGCATGTTGACTAATTGTAAGTAAATATATGTACACCGCATTGTGGGGGGAGGGGCTAATGGAGCATGATATCAATAAATTAAATCAATGTTAGTTTTTCATTTAACCGTCAAAATAATCACTCAGTTTATGCATACAATATCCAAAATCGACAGAAAAATTGACCAAAGCGATATGAACACAAAATTCATTTTAATCATTGATCTTGTGCATACATATATGATATGTATGTTTCAACATATACTTCGGACTATTTCCAATTCATTATGGAATTTCCATTATGCATGTAAAAAACTAATTTAATTAATTTCTTTGTTTCTGCATGTGAAAACGTGACCGTAATCTGATGTGAATTACCACTTTTACATTTTGTTCTTAAACATAATGTGGAAAACAAAGAGAATAAGCTCTTTTACTCAACTTGATTAAAAACTGAGTATGTACCATATTAACATCGAGATATTACTTGTACATATTATAGAAAGGCAATCAAATAATTTTCTTTTAAAAAATAATAGTGAAGTATCTAATGGATTATTATAACGAAGCGCGTAAACGTATTGATGATTTAAAAATTACATTTCTTCTCGAGTCAGCTATGTCAACAGTCCATTTACTATCATGCTACAGGTATAGAGTTCTGAGCAATTATATGAAATTAATCTCGGCTGCCGAACAACTTATCCGAATAGAAAATACTCGGAAACTCGCAAAATCCATTTGGAAGTGTCTAAAAATTCTGAGAGCTCCTACTATCCATGATAGCCTGACGTAGTTATACGCACGGCAAAGAGGTATAAAACTCAGTCAGAGATTTCTTTTTTCTCAGCATGCAGCGTACGGACCCGTGGGGCATCCTCCACCGGGAGAGACACTGAAAATGGAGTTTTCACTTAAATTAACTCTCCTCAAAGGATGGAATCTACTCGCTCGCAACTGCACGAGCTTCGTCCCTCGTGTACATTGCAACGTGAATCTGCAATGGACATGGTGCCTGAATTAGACAGAAAAAAAACGAATGAGGTAAGGAGACGAGAAACGCCGATTCATTAATGTTCAGCTGGATCTATCTATGATTTATCCGCTATCTATCGTGCTATACTTCCACTCTAACCGAAATTAGTCTTTGTCCTTAGCATAATCAACCATACAATTATGTACCTAGCCTTGATTTATCATTGATCGATAGTTCGTGAAAGAGATATTGTTAATGACTTCAGAAGAGAAAATCAAAGCAGTCGTTTCGCAGTTTCCATCGTATTCGCGCGAGGAGAAATTTTGAGGAAAATTTCATTTCAAAGTTTGTGAAGGAGCCACATGAATACCGGCAGGTATTTCGAGTGCTGCTTTGATTGCAAGTGCCAATTAACGTTGGGGTTGCGCCGTCGTCATAGTCGTTATCGTCGACGTCGTTTCACGCGCGTACTCGTACGCCCGCTAATCACACCGACTGCAGCTGGAAACCGTGACTCGTGGAGCCTTAACGCGAAAATACACAGAAACGCGGCAAGATATTTCATTGACGGTTTCTTTGTCAGGAAGGTTTACGTCCCGTTTAAAAAATTGGTTGACACTACTCGAAGCGCTTCAATAATCGCGCTTCTTTTTGAAATTCTTACTACGCGAAATAGGAATATAAAATGTGCATTACCAGTCATGAAGAATGTTAAGTGAAAATCAGAAAGTAGGAATCCGCGACTGGTCGTGCAAGTGATTTTACTTCTGAAATCGATTCTCTAGCGAAGCGAGTTTCCGTAGCTTTGCAAGCTGCCACCTTAAACGTGGCGAGGATGAGGATGAACCTATTCGAGGACGGGAGGATTATACCATCCCGTAATGGTGAGGATGTAGGACGAGCCTAGGGACCTTGCCACCCATCCTGCCTGGGGTTAACCAACATTTACATAGGCGCGAACGTAGACTGAATAACAATGCTTGAAACGGAGCTAAAACCATCAGTTCCACGTTCCACTGAGACGGCACGTTCGTCATCCTTTTGTTCAACCACCAGCCCTTCTGCCGGATGTTCAATTGCGTCTTGTATCAAACTTGCATAAAAATTAGGACAAACGAATAGAACTTTGTTAATTGAACGAATTCTAGGACTGCAAGAGAGAGAGAGAGAGAGGGAAACTAGACCATGTACAGGATGTCCCAGAACTAGTGGTACATTTTTTAATAGGAGATTACTGAGATAATTTTGAACAATATTTTCCTATGTCAAAATGTTGTCCGAGGCATAGTTATCGAGTTATCAACAAAAATCCCCGACCAATCAGAGCGCTCGTATACAAGGCGGACAGGAGCGCGATAACCGTCTCGTGCGTTGCCGCGGCTGAGTGTCACGCTCGTAACGAGAACGTAGGATTAAAACAAAAGTTACATGCAACAGCAACTAAGAAATTGTTTAAATATTACAGAAAACAAAGCAATTAGTCGTTAGTTACGTTCGCTAAATAAATGTAACATACTCACTGAAATAACTAACATCTTTATAAATTACAGAGTAGCTACAATTATAAAAAATGGGAAGAGAATTAGAGTTGAACTTAATCGTTCGTCTTTAAGTTCACCTGCTCATAAAATAACGTCACTGGGTCAATGTGCCGAACCCCAGTACTTGAAGATAAAACACATGGGCAGCAGTGATGTTTAGAGCAAGTCACTGAAGGACATGATGACCTGTGCTATGGTGGACGACAACTGGATTCTTGTCTATGCTACGGTGGAACTGAATAGGGTAGATCTCTGCTAAAACGATTCTGGTATATGCTACGGTGGACCCCCTTCCTGACTTGGCCGCAAGGTGCAGCACTAGTATGGGTGGAAGCGAAAACCCGGACTTGAGCACTTTTAGTTTTTTTCTGGCAGGACACATAAGAATAAACTACGCTAGCAGACCGAAGAAGCAATAGAAAAAAAGAAGAGAAACAGTCTTATAGGACACCTCTGTGTTCTTGTCTAACTGTGTTTGCTCCGCCTACCTTTCTGTGTAGATTCATGAGCATTCACAGAAAGGTAGGCGGAGCAAAGTAGGCGATTAAACAAGGATACAGAGGGGCCCATAAGATTGTCTTTCTCGTTTTTTCTTCTATCGCTTCCATTTACAGACTCGACCACCACCAAAACAATTTGTTCTTATCTGTCTATGGCAGGACATCATGAAGTACAGTACAGAAAAGAGCGAAAACTCAACCAAATAAAATGAAAATAAGTAGGCATCGGAACCGATAGACGTCACTAACGACCTCTGTTCAGCCTGGTAAAATTACATGTCCGTCGCAGAATCACACTTTTGTGCAAAAATGCCGCCTAGTTGGGTAAGTTTTAACTTGTACTGTAAAGTCATATATTCGCTAATAGAGAAATAAAGGCACCATTGTGATTTCAGAAAGTACTTTCTATTTCTATAGGTCCATGTGACGGCATCCATTAGTCTAGGTTATTTATGTGCATATCTTCTTGTACTTCATAATTCTGTATAGTTTAAAATTGTATGCAAATAATATTTTACTTATAACTACTTTAAAATTATGTTTTTAATACATCTTTCACATTTTCTAGATGGATTGATTGCGACTACGATAGAATTCGATTCAGTTTGGACGTTGAAGAGCAAGGTACAATCCGTACAATGTATACTATGTATAGCCGAAAGGTAGGCGGAGCAAACACGTTTAGACAAGGACACAAAAAGGGCCCGTATCATTCTCGTTCTCCCTTTTGCTCCGATCACTTTTTCGAATTGCTTGCGCGGTCTATTATATGTCTATGGCCGGTATTCAGAGTCGTTGCTTATTCTTAAGATCGTCTTAAGTATTTGTTGTCCCTGTCTATTCAATATTTCCAGTCCCTCTCTTGTACAGGAAACAAGGACTTAAGCAAATGCTTAAGGCGATGGAGGATGTGGTTGTACATACACGAAAACCGGACTCCCGCGGTGTTGCCATTTCATTCTCCACATGGCTAGGTATTAAAGTAGGCTGTGAACATAGTAAAAGTTGGTAAAAGTGTCACGCGTCACGCTCTTTAGTGATCTGTTTATTTCCGTCGCTCGTTGTAGTAATTTCACTAAATGCTTTTGCTCACAGTATCTAACTCTCTTTGCTGTCGACCACGTGCTGTATCAATACAAGAGGTCATGTACATATGTATTTCAGTTTTTATATCAATAACACAAATATTTTAGTAAATTGATTTTATTCTACTATATTTTAATTGAAATATAAAAATGCTTAAGATTAAAAGGAAAATAGTCGTACGTAACAACAAAATAGTGTACTAAATGTTTACATTATTTCATATTCTATATAGTAAATTTTCTTCCAGAATCAAGCTATAGACGATCTGTGGATAAGCAAAAGAGACGGTTTGAAGAAAGAAGTTAAAATGAAGAAAGAAGAAAAATTAGATGTTGAAACTCATTGTAAGATAGCATGCTGTTACAAAAGAAGTGAGATACAGGAACCTAAAGTTGTTTTAAAGCACAATATCCTATCTGAAATTAGATTACACATCAATCAAAAAGATTGGAATGCAGTCAAGAATCTATTGTTAGTATTGCTTCATAATTCTACTGATATTGAACCATTAATATGGCGTTATACTTTTATACTTACATTATATAGTAATATTGATAATTTATCTAACGTTGTTCAGTTTTTCAAGTCATGTATTGGTTGTCAACACTCTGACACAAATTTGATACTAAAAGATATACTATTATCACAATTTGTGAATAAAGAAAGCTAGTATTTCATTCATACTGTATTATATGTACGTCATGAGTTAACCAGATGGACGTGCATTTTGAAGATTTCATGATAGGTACTATTCTTATTTTCAATAATGACTAACGCATGGTTTAGATACATAAAAATGCGTGAGGTGAATTTAATAATGAAGACTTTCCGTATAATAATCATGAGAAAATTAAATCCTAAATATGAGGAATTTCATTTCTAATATCTAGTGAGATCTCCTTTTCTATTCCTCAATATGTATTCTTACTTTATAACGTATTAGCTTAACTAATTTTTTGACAAATTTTATAAAGAAATAGTGGGAGTATTTTTTGACATTGAATTGTCACAACATGACAATGAACTGATCTTGTACAGCTTAAAATATGAATAAGAAAAAGCTCTACAAAATAAGTATTATATTATATATGACATGTATTGTTTGTAAGTAAATCAAATGAATGTACTGTTTTTGACCTTATTTTCAATATTATAGAACATCTAAACGAATTTCCTTAGTTACTTGGGCAGTTACTGTTTGAATTTGATAATTTTTAGCACTATTCCTAAGAAAAATTTTCCACCACTAGACTATCACAGTACAATAAGTAAACCTTTAGTACACGAAAAGATATTCTAAAGATAAAAGACATCTTTTAAGATCTCTAAAAGCCGATCTGCAGGGAACTTTAAAGGAATCTGAAGAAACAAGGATGGCTTAAAGAATTCAAAAGGAGTGCTTTTAGCTTAAGCGAAAGACGTCTTTATATTAACTTTTGGGAGAAACAGAAGGAAAGCTACAAGACATCTATTAAAGGTTAAAACTTATTTTAAATCACGGCACCCATTTGAACTCGATTAACTTTCTTTAGTTCCTTATAAATGAAGAAGTTAAATAAAACGTCCACAACAGTTGTTGTGGAGTTATATAAATCATAAAACAAGCTTGAAAGATTATTTTTTATGATTATAACACCAAC
>NW_017160229.1:616531-617134 GCF_001652005.2 Ceratina calcarata
GTATTATATGTACGTCATGAGTTAACCAGATGGACGTGCATTTTGAAGATTTCATGATAGGTACTATTCTTATTTTCAATAATGACTAACGCATGGTTTAGATACATAAAAATGCGTGAGGTGAATTTAATAATGAAGACTTTCCGTATAATAATCATGAGAAAATTAAATCCTAAATATGAGGAATTTCATTTCTAATATCTAGTGAGATCTCCTTTTCTATTCCTCAATATGTATTCTTACTTTATAACGTATTAGCTTAACTAATTTTTTGACAAATTTTATAAAGAAATAGTGGCAGTATTTTTTGACATTGAATTGTCACAACATGACAATGAACTGATCTTGTACAGCTTAAAATATGAATAAGAAAAAGCTCTACAAAATAAGTATTATATTATATATGACATGTATTGTTTGTAAGTAAATCAAATGAATGTACTGTTTTTGACCTTATTTTCAATATTATAGAACATCTAAACGAATTTCCTTAGTTACTTGGGCAGTTACTGTTTGAATTTGATAATTTTTAGCACTATTCCTAAGAAAAATTTTCCACCACTAGACTATCACAGTACAATAAGTAAACCTTCAGTATACGAA
>NW_017160229.1:617838-619694 GCF_001652005.2 Ceratina calcarata
TTAATTATATGTATGGAAATAATCAATATTCATAAAATTATTATACAAGTAATTCTTAAAGTATTAATACTGATTTATAATAAATAAATTGCCAGTATTCCCATTCCAGGTACAATTTTATTTTATGGCTAGTAAAATTTTAAATAATAAACCGATTAATGTTATGAAAAAGCTGTTGTAATAGTACTAATATAATTCATGCAACACGCAAAATAGTTCGTCAATGCATCCGGTGCTTTCGGGTAAACCCCGGACTGATTGGTCCCGGTTTTTCTTAAATAACTCAACAACCACGCCTCGGATAACTTTTTTGCAAAGGAAAATATTGTTTAAAATCACCTCAGTTCCTCCCCATTTTAGGGCCTAAGACTAGTTCTGTGTAATATAAGATGTTATAAAGTACGAAATATATACTAAGATAGCATATAAGTATGTTATGAAGAGAACTGTAAAGAGAGAACTGTGTCTCTCCGTACTGTTGGAATCTCATCTGCCGAAGCTCGACAAAATATCACTGGGGCCACTCAAAGTCTCCGGCTTTTACACGCTTTTAGTATATGTTCAATCTACAGCATTGATCGTCCCGGAAAATGTACTTGGCTGGTCCGAACATTTTCAACGAGCAAATTGCCAGTTGATTGTCCGAAACCTCTTCAAAGGGCTTTGTGCCATCCGGGGCGCAGTACCTGTTCATTCTGTAAGTCATTATCGGTTTATATCCAAACACCTCTGCGAGTTGCTGTAACATAAATAAAATGCATTCAATTCGTGCATAAATCCTTAATACAGTAACGGTTACTCTTAATAGAGCAAAAAAGGCAGCAGTGGGTAAAATGAATAAAACTTTTCGAAAATTCGTAATAACGAAATTGCGAAGTTCAAGCAGTACTTGAATTCCAATGAATAATAGAGAGAGCGATAGTTTTGTTAAAAGCTTATTAAATAAATCGTGTCACACCGTCATAAACCCGTCCAATTCAGGATAAAAAATGAAAATTCCCATTACAAATTTTGAAGTTCACCCTCAAATCATATTACACCTAATTTTTTCAATTTGGAATGTAAATGTTTCAATTTCTACTCACGTTATAATTTCTACTCACTGACTTAAGATTATATATAAAATTATAGAAAAAAAGAACCAGTGAATAACGATTAACATTTAATTGTTGATTGGTAATATAGCAATTAAAAAATTTGCACCGCTTGTTAATAGAAGTTGTGGCATGAACAGAAATCGGGACATTTACTACGTATAGTTACCTGCGTGAGCGGACTCGTATTCGTCGTAAAAACTCCAGCGTACTTTCTTCTCCTAGCTAGACGTAAACAGTATGCTTCCAGTTCTTTCATCACGATAACATTCTGGGCTGGTCTCAGCTTGCAGCTTGTCGCCATCATAAAACAATATATAATCTGGCCCTTTCCTTCCGGCAGTTCTTGTTTTCTGATTGGTGCCTCGAGCTGTTCGAGAAAATCAAAGATTATCCTTAATTTGGAGTCCAGTATTAACTTGGGCATGTCCCAAAGATCAAAATTAATCCCAATTCCGATTGTTCTCCCATCTCTCGACGACTTCGCTAAGAAACTGAGGTTTTGCTCGACCAAGGGATTCCATAATTGTTCCATCAGTATTCGGTAATCCTCTCTAGTTACGCCAGGTATCAAACAAGTCCCTCCACAGCAACAGAACCCTTCTGTGATAATCCTATAAGGGATAAGCGAACGTTTCAAAAAAAGAAATCTCTGAAAAAACTTGCCCTGTTAAGGCTCAACAATAAAGCCAAAAGATGCGCTTCTGTGTTTTTTTTACGTAGGTTCGCGTCTTGTCGCCACACATTTTATATATATATGTA
>NW_017160229.1:620297-624573 GCF_001652005.2 Ceratina calcarata
TTATTAAGTGAAGTTCAGTATTTAAACAATATTTTTAAATTGAGAAACGTAAAAAATAACAAGGCTTGGATTTTTTATTACGATACCACGATCAAAGCAATGGATCGTCACGAAAGGAACATTGCCTACTAATTGTTAAAATATTTTTAAACAATTTTAGCAGAGGATCGAATCGTGTCCACTTTCCAACAAAGAGATGATCAATGTCCCTCCTCATCTCTGTTGGAAACCGATCTGCATCTTATGCCAGTCTGCCTACATTTTGTTAAAAGTGTGAAGTTCACGTACTTTATCGCGTCCGCTTGATGCGAATCATTTATCATTTCGTAGACGATCTCGTCCTCGTCGAAATCCCAACTATCGGAAACCTTGTCGTCCATTTTTATTTTGATCATTCGATCAATTATCTCACTTAGACTCTTTGCAGTAACGAACTGGGTGATGCTTATTTTGTACCCTTGATTCCACAGCTTCATTACCGTGTGCACCGAGTTCAAAGAGTTGCCGCCCAGTTCGTAGAAATTGGAATCGATTCTCACGATATCAGCATTTCCGATCGCAGATGCCACAGTAGGAAACAATACTTTTGCTTTTTCTAAATCTCTTTCAGGTACTCCTGTGTAGTCGCAGACCATATTGTGATCGTCCTCTAGATAAAAAAATAAGAAGGATACAGTAGAACCTACTTGTATAGTTTTACAAGTATTAAAGTTTTTTACCGTTGCGTGTATTAGCAGTTTCAAAATGCTTCAACAGCGCCTGACGATCGATCTTTCCGTTCGTTAACAGCGGTATATCGTCGACGATTACGACTCGTGGCATCATGTACACGGGTAACATGGTCTGTAGGAACGTCTTAATTTCCAACTCACAGGTGGATGAATTGTCCGCAATGGTTACGAAAGCTATCAGCGCCTAAAGAGTTTCGATAAGTCGAGATTCGTGCCTATTTAGAACAATACTTAGAATGGAAAGAAGGAAAATGTCTGCTGGTACCTGCGATAACTCGCCGGGTTTGTGGCAAAGAGCGACGACTTTGCTGACGCCAGGTGCTTTGGAAACCATTTTCTCCACTTCCGTAAGATCCACGCGGTGTCCTCTGACTTTGATTTGCGAATCCAAGCGACCCTCGTATATGATCACGCCGTTTATTATCCTAGCATAGTCGCCGGTCCGATAAATCCTGGAGTAGTCTGTTCAAAGGACCGTACATGTTTGAATGAAATTTGCCTTTTGAATTTTATAAAAGTTAAAACCCCAGTTCGATAAAAGCAAAGGGGATCAGGGCATCTATTAGACAATGAGTAGATTGCAGATTTGTATGCAAAATAAAACTTCTTGAATACTAATGTAAGAAGAGAGACTTAGTAACAATGGCCTTTAATCGTTTAAACATCATAGTATGCATTTTGCTGTTTATATTTTTTTCATTTTTAACAATTTGTTTTTCTTACGAAATTTGGGATAAAAGATAGAGTGTCCCATTTGAAATTTTATAATTGATATTGATATGACTTTCATTACCATTATTGAAAGGTCGTCTTACTTGAATCAGTGGTGAAGGGGTTGGCCTGGAACTTCTGAGACTCGGGGTCATGAATATAACCCGTGGCGAGGTTCCTTCCGGCTACTATCATCTCGCCCAATTCCCCTTGCGGAACTGGTTGCATTCCTTCGTTCACGATATAAATAATGGAATTGTCTAAAGGCTTTCCTGCAATCAGCAGCCGAGATGGATTGTGTGTGAAGAACAGAGAACCTTGATGTTAACCAGACTACAAGAATTGAAGGTTTAATGGAAGATTCTTGGTTCCTTATTGGAGGATTAACTAATGTACTATTAAGAATTAATTATTTACGCTACTTGTATATATATTCGAATGTCGATGTGTTATAGTATGAAAAAGGGGGCATGTAGGCTCTTCATCGTTGTCGGTTGAGAAAGTCATGTTGATCGTGAGCGTTTAGAAAGAGAGAGCGTCACTTTGTATTACGTAATATAACCGAATATAATAGTAGTTATTGCTTAACATTAAAATAAGTCTGGACAAAATTAATTTATTAGCCTGTATCACTACGTGAGCAATTGAGAATTCTTCAATAACATATAGGTAAATAGTTTACAATAATTCTGCCTCTAAATTGTTTGAAGTTTTAGGAACATTTCGGAATCCATTACATTTTCGAAAAAAATTCCCCTTGCGGTCGCGATCTAGCTGACTCACAGTATCGTCATGATGCAGCAGACTAGTTAGCAGACTGAGAAACTGAAATTCCGAACTTTTTCTATCTCCTTTCAATACTGGTTTATCAAGTACTTTATATCTCTTTACATTAAACAATTTCAGTTTACTAATCAGTCTATTATATCGCGACCTGTTCTGTCTGCGTGTATCTTTGACCCTTACCGATGGGCACTTTCTCCGCTGACTGTAGCTGCCTTCGATCACTCAGCAGGTGATATACAACGTCGCCAATTTCGGTAGTACCGTAAAAATTAGCCAGAATTTTGTTGGAATTCTCGAACGTAGTGAAAAATTCTTCAGCCAACGAAATCGATAACGTTTCGCCAGTACATATCCAAAGTTTCAGCGAGCGAAGCACGTTGTCCTTGCACTGAAACGAGCCACCCAGACTATTAAAAAATTCGCTTAGAAGCATGAAGAGAATGATAAACATATCCAGCGGAATAAATATCTCAAAGGAAAATCGGGCACAATTAAAACATAAGACATCTGTGAAAAATAATTAAATAAAAAAATAAAATAATTAAATAATAAAAACATTTAGTGTTGAATTAGTATTAGTTTCATCAATGCATATATGTATTAAGATATGTATTAATATTATATTAAGATTTGCAATCGCTCGTGTGTAATTAACGTTAACGCTCACCCGCAAACTGAAGTACATGAGTATAGACTGTAAGAGGGTCGGGACCAGCATCAATCGTTGAATCTGAAATCATTACGAATCGTAGACGTCAAAAATCGATTCAAAATCAACGTTCTTAATCAGACTTACTTTATACTTTTCCAATAGAGCGACAAACCTCTTCGGGTTTTTAGTAATGTGTCTAGGAACGACTACTAAGGTACGTCCTTGCAACAACGAGCCCCAAATTTCGGTAACACTGTCTACGAATATCAATGACGTTTTGAAGACGCAGTGGTCCTCGTCCACAGCGTACGGCAGCTCTTGCCAATACCATTGTAATCGGTTCAACACGGTCGTGTGTGACAAAAGTACTCCTGTTACAATGAAAACAACGAACGAAAATGAAACACGCATTATTTATAATTTTCATGTGTCGTGTTTGACATGTACCGAGTGATTCTAAGTTGTTAAAAATACAAGTACTTACAACGAAGGATACGCATGAGTGGCATGCGTCATCGTTCGTATTAAGCAAAAGAGATTAGTTTCGGATGTGATTGACGGTCATGTTACTCATCAAGAATTTAATAGTATGTGTCTCCGCGAAGTTGGAATAATAGACGGAATATTGAGCCTATTGTTTTGAAAATATAATCCAATAAACTTGCGGTCGATTTCTTATGAAACCCGGGCTGAGTATTATTATTTGTGAGAGTATGCGCATGATATTGAAGTGTGATGAGAGTGTTAAATGCAAAATGCAAATACATACATGTATATGTATATTGAAAGACCAAAAATAAATTTCATAAATTTTCTTATTCTGTGTTCTGTTTCATTTATCCCCATTCCTTCTCGTTTAATGCTGTTTCGTTTAGCGCTGGAACTTATTGGAACGTATTCCCCACGTTAAGTAGGTCTTACTGTATTTGGCTTCCACAAATATTTATTATTGTTAAAAAGATCCGATAGGCTCACAAATGGATTAATTACCTTTTGGCGTGCCCGTACTTCCGGAGGTGTACAGGATGATGGCAGTCTCTTCGGGATCTTCTTCAACTTCCAGATTGTCGTTTACCTCGCTCTCGGATAACTTCAACAATTCATTATAACTCACGGTTCTTGTTCCTTCGTAAGTCATCGAATCCGCTGATAAAGAAAGAAGAATTGTGAGCGAAACAGGGTAGCAAATCTATTAATTATCGTACTGACAATTAAAAATTAATCGTTAATTCGAATTTATTTTAATTAAAAATCCAAACTTATTCCTTATTCGAGATTTCCTCCAATTAAGAATTAAGATTTAATCGTTAATTTATATTTTTCTAATTACAAGTTGAAGGTATATATTTTTAAATAGACGAAATTTTAAGTAGCGATTGAATTTTAGTTGTTAATT
>NW_017160229.1:624781-631421 GCF_001652005.2 Ceratina calcarata
GAAATCTCCATTAAGCATTAAAAGTTAATTATTAATTGATGTTGAATTGAATGAAAGATTTAATCATTTATCTGCAATCCTGGAATGTGTTCTCGACGCGGTTTCAATTATTAGTTATTATGTATTTCATCAATTAGTATTTATCATGGAAGTAAGAAAAATGTCGCGAAGTGTTCACCTTTTTCCTCGATCACAATCATGAATGGTTTCGCTTCTTGCAAAATATGCTTTACCCTAGCTTTAGGGTATTCCACGTCCAGAGGTAAATACGCCATGTTGGCCTTTTGTATAGCGATCAAGATGATGGGTAATCGGTGAGATGGTTTCATGCACACTCCCACGACCCATTTTGACGAGCCTTCTGGTTTTTCGTACTTTTTAAACACTCTGGCTAATTTGTTAGTCGATTCCTGCAGCTCTCCGTAAGAAATGGCGTATTCCTGTCCATCATCATCTGTTAATGAATTCCGATAGGGTATAGATTAGTTTCGGTTCTTAACGATGCTTAAGGGGATAACTCCGATAGCTGCTGCTTTGCGTAGGTGAGTCACGGTTCGAGGTTTCCAGAAAAGGAAGACGTCTGTGCGTCTTTTTCCTTCTTTTAAACAAAACTCGACCAAGTCGATATACTCGGTCACCTGTCGGGACCTTAGGACGGTTATCTCGTAACATCATTGTTATTCAAAACTGAATTAAAGTCAATTGTAAGTTACAAATGTGAGGACAATGTATTCATGTAAGATCTATTTCTGACACTACAAAGGATAAATATCAATAAATCAATTAATCAGTAGTGTTACTTGATGGACAAATGAATCAATTAATTCATTAATCAATCATGTTTTTACTCTGAAAATGCATATAGGTAAAAATCTAAGGCCTAGGCTTCATTTACTTACTCATCCACTCATTCATTAGTTTATTCGTTCATTCGTTTATTTGTTCAGTACACATCATAAATGAGTTTCAAAAACAAAGGCTTCTGCATTGAAAGTGATGATCTGAACTATCTTCACATCCCAAACACATTAAAAAGCTTTCAAATTTGTCTTGTGTTATCAATAATGTTCAACACGTTTATTCTTCTTTATTTTTATCTTTTTCCTTTAATCTTATAGTCTAGTTAAGGCGTGTTCGTGTTACGCTTACTTATTATTATCAATGATAATCACCTTCGTAGCGGATCGCTAGCTGACTAGAATAATTTATTGTCGTCTGGTTGAATAACTTCTGAAGCGTATTCTTCTGTTTGCCTGTGGCTGCTTGTCGGCCTTTTAATACCGACTGTTGCAGTGAAGTGTCCATCTGTGAGTTCAAATGTTCGTGTCTGTTTCATCGAACGTTCTGTCGATCGATAAGTGTCTCTGAACAACAATTTCCTTTGCCAGAACGCAAAGTGAGGCATAGTTTTTAAATTATTAACGAAAAACACTGACCAATGAGAGAGCGTGTAGGGCCCGCGCTAAGCCACAGCCGAACATCAAGATCCGAGCCAACCTACCCATTGCTGAGCGCGGGCTCTACGCGTGCTCTCATTGGTCAGTGTTTTTCGGTAATAATTCAAAAACCACGGCTCACTTTGCATTTTGCCAAAGGAAATTGTTGTTCAGAAACATCTCCAGAATCACCCCTTTTCGGCTCTAACATTCTGGGATACTCTATATACTACTATCGAATAATCGGATTTCTTCGCGGATCTCAGGAGCTGTTAACGTAGAATTATTTTCGTATTTCTGAATGTTTCGACGTTTCGTTTTAAACACGAATTGCTCAATTGTGTATAACTCTTTTTCTTCTTTGAAATCGTTCAGAAACTCTTGTCACATTATATTTCAAGCACGTATGTAAAATTTAAATATAAGGCAACATTTTTATATTTCTGGTGAATTCTCGCTAATCTTTAAATTCTCTATCGATGTACGTTATAAAATATTTTTGCAACTCTAAATGAAGTACATGAAATTGCATGAAATAAAAAATCAATATCGTTCAAAAACTTTTATCCGCAACTATATGTATATCTCACAAAGCTTATGTTTTGCCAAATAATATTCTCGATGATTCCCGAAGCTAATTTCTATAAACCTGACTTCTGCGAGAAAAGACTTTATTGTAAATAATAACTTACATTCCTGCAGGGTAGAATCTTACTAAGGATTGTAGCATTAATTGAAGAGCAACACTTGTTCCAATAGTTAAGAACGTACTCGTTTGTTTTATACTGTCAAGCTCTTATACATATATTTGATATCTGGATTTCTTGCTATTACAAGACATTCTTGGTACACACTTGATATTGCATCGAGTTCCAGTAAAGTTAGTGCATTATCGTGTTTATCGTGATTATCTATGAACCGTAGGAGCCCTGCCAGAAGTTTAAAAAATTTGATAAAAAGCTAAGTGTCATGTTCAAACAACTTTGAGGAAAAATTATATTTACAAAGAAGTTTATAAAATTGATCGAGGTATTTTTTTAAATCACAGGGAATTTTTAATGTTATAATACATAGTTTGGAACTTTCTTAAGGGATTATACCTGACATAGAACCGCCTACATTATTTAATACACGTTTGATGCGGCTCTACCACTTTTACTGGGACACTCTTGTATAAATCTTTATTTCAACCACATAGTGGCCTAGAAATAGATTTGATTTAGAAATGCTTTCTTAACTCCACTCATCATTCCACATCTTAATCCTGCATATCTCTATAGGCATTTGTACTAACGTTAACTATTATATCGAATCTTATCGAAAAGGAAGAAATGACAAACTGACATTTCAACACTCCGTATATACATTTCAACATTTGATAAACAATATAAAGATAATGACAAAAAGAAAACGCTTTCGTTGAGCATTAATATAAAATCAATATAAAAATTTATAAGAATTAATATAAAAATTGAAGCAACTGGATTATATTTTTTTTGTGATTTATATTCCTTATGTGTCTCCTCAAAATTCGATAATAGTGTTCAAAAAGGATGAAGAATTCATAAATTTCAAATTGGATTCAAGGGATATTTTTGATGTTCGCTTATTTAATTTTATTGCTGTATTAAGACTTTATTACGGCTTTATTGCTTTATTAAGATAATCACTTTCACATTTGAGTGCAGCGTATAAAAGCTGAAAGCTTCTTCTATGTAATCACACCTTAGTTTTACGCATGAAACGATTAAGTGATACGACTGCATATCCATTAAATCTACTGTCTATTTGTAAATTCTATAGTTATACATATACAGGGTGGGGCAAACAAAACAGATCACCTGAATAGTTCGTTTGTTTTTGAAGATAGAGAAAAATGCATTAGACCAAATTTACATGGTATTCAGTGGGCTTATAATCTGTTATTATTAATTTTTCTATGGGTGGAGGCGTCATGGACATACCAATCAAGTTTTTTTAATAGTAGTTTGTCCGTCTAAAGTATGGCTCCGCAATATTCAATCTAAATGTTCAGTTTCCTAAAATGAAGCAGAGAAAGTAGAAATGGTTATTATTTATGGCGAATGACGTAGAATTATTCAAAGACAGAAAGTGAAGGTCTGTTATGATCGGATAATCTTTCACCGTACACTTGCACCGCTTCCCTCATAATTCTATGATCTAAATGCGTTTTCTCTTTCCTCTATCTTCAAAAACAAGCGAACTATTCAGGTGACTTGTTTTGTTTGCCTCACCCTGTATAGTATTCTAAAATAAGTTATTGATAGGATTTCAAGAAACACACGGATATCTACGGATTTACGAAGTTCAAGGAATGCAATTGACTTTAATCAACAATCATCAATAGCAGAAATGAAATAATTAATTCCCGGAACTCGAAACTGTGAGCAATATGTATAGTGTGAATGTACATAGGAAACAATGATTCATTATTATAAAAGATATTATGAGAATAAAATCTTACATCGTAAAGGTACGAAGCAGGAGTAAGTTATATTGTAATAGTTGACTACTATTCTAAATGGTTAGAAGTAATAAAAACTAGAACTAAAACAAGTAAAGAAACCATAGATGTATTAAAACGCATATTTAGTATATATGGCATACCAAGAACCATAAAAATGTGACAACATGCCGTGCAACAGCTATGAAGTTCAAAAATTTGCTAAAGATTGGTGTTTTAACATTTAACTGTGTTTGCTCCGCCTACCTTTCGGCTGTAGTGTACGCATACACAGAGAGGTAGGCGGAGCAAACACGGTTAGACAAGGACACAAAGAGGGCCCATATCGTTCTCTTTCTCTATTTTACTACTACCGTTTCGGCTTATAGACTCGGCACCATTCGCGCGGTTTATTCTTATCAATGATTGTGAAACTGAAAAAAAATAATGTATGAATTAAAATCATATTTAATGAATAAATTTTTAATGATTGATTTAAGAGAAATAAAGGTTTTCTTAGGAATTAGAGTTACGAGAACTAAAGATGAAATAACGCTCGATCAAAGTGTATAGATTGATAAAATTTTAAATAAATTTTGTTTACAAAATTGTCAATTTGCAAGTAGATCAATGAAAATTAAATTATACTATGAAGCTTAAAATTCAGATGAGATGTATGATGCTCCATATCGTAATCTCATTGGATGGTTGATGTACTTAAAGTTGTGTACAATGCTAGACTTGAGTTCAGCAGTAAATATTTTAAGTAGATTTACGAATAAAAATAATAAAGAATTTTGGAATAGATTAAAATGAATTCTACGGTATTTGAAAGGCATATAAATTTGAAATTAACGTATACAAAAGGTAATAATAAAAATTCTTTAATCGGCTATGTCGATTCAGATTGGGGTAGCAATAAAACAGACAGAAGAAGTACAACAGGGTACTTAGAGCATATACTACATGGAGGAAGCACGCCTAAGGAAAAAGTGTAGACAACGGTGAGAGAGAGAGAGATGATGGTTTGGGTACTACCTTTCTCTCTCGCGTACGCACGTGATTTCGCGCCGTTTAGGATAATTGGCGGAGACTTCCCCCTCTATCTCTACTGTTAGACAGAGAGAAGGAGTAGCTTCCTATCCACCCCCTCGAAGCTATCTCAAGTCGCGAGGTTTTCAGCAGAAATTGATAGCCCCAGACGAGATGCCGTTCGCGGTGTCGATTGGTTTGAGAGCCGTGTCGGAACGACCATAGGTTGCTTACGACATCGGCTTGCCTCAGATAGTTTAGCAGACCCACCCGAATGCTCGGCCACTTCACAGCTTAACACATTGAGGGTCACGCGAAGAGTAAGGAAATCCCCATCAGGCCACCTGCGAAGCAGGGTTGAGATATTTTTACCCACGGCCGGAAAGTGGGGATGACGCGTCCATGGTGGGGACCAATAGTTGGTGGGGGTATGCAGTGATTTTCACGGTAGCCCTGCGGAGAGCTTCGCGAACGCGCATGAGCATGCATGAGGGGAATAGTAGTGGGGATCGAAATACGGGCGAAAAACAGGGGAAGCGAGCGTCGTGGGTAAAAATATCTCAACCCTGCTGCGAAGGACAACCGTTTTTGTTTACCGTGTTTCAAGATAGTGTCAGTCACCGGTGACTGACGTGGCACTCAACGCGTTAAACATCAAACGAAAGAAATACGGTCACAGGATACTTAGGAACGTGGATATTAAAAGAAGCTCTCACTGGACGTACGGTAATCTATTCGAAATGAGAGAATGCGAGGAGTTCGCGTAATACTCAGCGTGCGGATAATTTTTCCCTCGAGGCTCGCTTCCCCTCTTTTTCGCCCGTATTTCGATCCCCACTACTATTCCCCTCATGCGTGCACATGCGCGTTCGCGAAACTCTCGGCAGCGCTATGGTCCCCATCATGGTCGCGTCGTCCCCACTTTTCGGCCGAGGGAAAAATTATCCGCACGCTGGTAATACTGCCACTGGTACATAACACTGACGATGATAATACGAGAATTCGCTTGTGCGGCCGCTTCATACATAGTTGCTAATGATGCTAATAATAAACAACCCGTGTCGTTAGGCCGGCAACCTGGCGGTTTTGACAGATCAGTGTTATTTATCAGATTGATTTGTTACATTACATAATTGTTTTGAGTATTGTTTCCAATTGTAATACAGAAGCACTACGTTTTATTAAATCATCAAATTGTGGATCTCCCAGCTTGTTTTTGTTTAGGAGGAGGAGTTGATTAGAAGAGGGTTTAGGTCACTACTAGTGTGAAATTATTTTACTATGAAGTCCTTCTATCTCCATCTCGTTTCTTTATTCCGAGAGTAAGAGATGAGAAATATTGCGCTCAAGTAATGATTAAATTTGTGACGAACCGTCACGTTACACCCTGCGACTCGAACACGGCCACCGGCTTCGCTGCCGCGTCCCACGCAGTCACTGGCGCGACCCGCAGCTACACCAGCCGCCGCTAGGCGGCTACGCCGCGCGAGTCGTGCGGGCCGTTTCGCGCCAGCGACATCACGCGCCGCGCGTATAAATACCCGTCCGTAACAGGGCTCGGATATTTTATCCCGCACGGTTCGCTTCCCCTCTTTTTCGCCCGTATTTCGATCCCCACTACTATTCCCCTCATGCGTCCTCATGCGCGTTCGCGAAGCTCTCCGCAGCGCTACCGTGAAAATCACTGCATACCCCCACCAACTATTGG
>NW_017160229.1:631931-641816 GCF_001652005.2 Ceratina calcarata
TATTTCAATTATTTAGTAAATTAACTATTAGCTGGAATATCAACAGATTTGTTGGGATCATTGGCTCTGTGTGTTTTGTTTAATTCTATCTGTTCTCTAGTCCATTCGTAAGCATGTAACTTCCAAACGTATAGGTTCAAATAAAAATTGATACAATTAAAGATTTAAACCCGATTATTTATTTCTTAAACCCATTTCCAACAATGATGACAAATAAATGTAATGAAAATCTTATACTTCTACGTTTCATCACACATTTCTTCTACTTGCCAAACCACACAAACCGTCTTTTGTTTATGTACACTTCTTACTACTCGTCTTATAGTTCGAAGATTTAGTCGATTCTTATCGTGATTATTGATCGGTTCGACAAACTTTTATCAGTTCGATTTAGCTGTCACTTGTACGAACAGCTGGCGAATTAAGAATGCAGTGGTAATTTTATATACTTTTAATGATAAATTGTCGATTAGAATTCGAATCATTTTCTCAAACAGCAACACGAATAGTTACAATTATTATTATTATACGTTAATAAGTCGGAAAATGCGAAGAAGATTGTTGTTGGATGAGAACAGAAGCGAGGATATCGATGTAACGCCGCAGAGAAGATCTCTGGTGCGGCTGCCGCGGCTACGCTTGCTGGACAAGCACGTAGAGTCTGTAAGAACATTTCATTTATTTCTATATACGCGGCCATTCGATTTAGGTATTGTCAAGCGTTGATCTCTTTTAAAATTACGAAGGGCATTTGTATTGAAAATCATATCCTTTCGTTTTCTCGCACGCTCGTAAATCCGCTTACCGCTTCTTCACCCCGCGTCTTTTGTTTTTGTTTAGGGGAACGTTTCAAGAGTTCGAGACTCTTGCTTTCCGTCCACCGTCAATAAAGCGGATCCTGGGTTCGCCTCGGAGCCACGACGTTATGCGATCCCGCAGGATGTTTGCACGGGTGACAGGTTCATTCGGAGCAAATTCAATGCAGACGCGTCGCATTATCTTTTAACAAGGAAAGCGGAAACCGTTCTCAAAGAGAATACGTTGGACGTGTTAGAACAGGTAAACTATTCTCGATCTTTCGAATAGCAACAGCGATCGGTTTAAGATTTTCTATTGAAGGTAAAAGCGTTATCGACGAATTGGCGTAAGAAATCCATGCATCAACTGATGGAGGAGGGAAATGTGATTCCAGGCTTAGGACAAAGAAAAGTTCTAGGATCCTTATATCGATCAAATAACAAGAGCGTGAAGAAACTATCGGGGACACTAGCGGCGAGGCCTAAGGAACTCTGGAAGTATGAAAATGACCCAGAGAATGGCATGTGGTGGTCGAAGCCTCGAGCAAAACCACTGATAGGTTCCATAGATTCTATATTAGATGTTCCTGGGTTTCGAAGTGCGTCTCTTTCAAATTTATTATTATTCACTGGTACTATAAAAATGAGTACGAATTCGATTTGTTATTATTTTAGACAGGGGCCAGATGATGGATTGGGGCTCGAACGATGTGATATCGGCCGTGTCAGAAGACATCGTCACGTTCTACGATACTCGTGCTTGCTCCTCGGGCCAGACTTTAAGCAACGTGGACATAGGCAATGTCCACGCATTAAAGTGGAAACAGGCGGGTAAATGTAAAATAAGTATTACTAATATAAATGAGTAAAACAAAGAAGAGTTTCATCGATAAGAATTATTAATAGGTAGTATGCTGGCCATTTGCACGTCGTCCGATGTCAAACTTTACTGCTGCGAAACGAAGAAAATGATTTGGTCCACGAAATGTGAACAGGCGATTCAAACTGACTTACCTTGTTATGATCACTGCGTCTGCTGGTCCGAAAACGATCGACAACTACTAGTGTAAGTATTCGATTGATAGAATTGTAAACTTTTCCTCTGAAGAATCCTTTTCTGTACTAAATATTTTTTATCGAGTCCACTTATCGATTTGGTTGGGAGAGGATGAGAGAGAAGAAAATATAAAGTCCTGCTCATCGAAATTCATCGGTTCAGAACATTCTGTTCACCAGAATCACAAATAATATTTAATGCTATAAATTGAGAAAATCGAATTGCAAGAAGTACCCTTTCAAATTCAAAAATTTTTCCAAATTTGCAAAGTATTTATTTCATTAATATAACTTATAGATCGCTTGGTTTGGAAAATTTCTTATACGTACTCGTATAGCAGTAGATCTCTGATTTTTTCAATATGACTCGGAGAGAAAAACAAACACATGGCACTGATTAAAGTTCATTATTCCAGAATTTATAAACTTTATGAATTTTTATGTAATATAAATAATAGATACTGTTTAATCATAAGTAAGGATTCTGCATTTTTCACGCAAATCAGTCACTTATATTCAATGTAATATTTCAACGCTTACTAATTAAGTATAAGACTAGACTCGATGAAAGCGCGTTTCTCATTGTCCGCCGGCACGGCCGCCGGAAAAGCGTTCTAATCTTATCACCGGATATTCTATATATCCAACCATTTGAGATTTAAACGCATGAAGTCATGTCCTTGGTCCTGTCGGAACCTGCATGAATGCTTTGTTTAGAAGAAAGGCAGAGCAATGTCAGTCCGCTGTCGCTATTCGAACAAGCAGTACGTTAAAACGAAAAAGAATGATTTTCTTTGTTAAGTACCACGCAGAATATCTAAGGAGTGAAAAGAGTTTTCACGTGTAGCTGTGTGTTTCTAAGTGAGTGTTCTCCGCATTTAGTTCACAAAGTTATAAGAGAACCCGCGCTTGTTGATTTCCTTTTAGAAAACCCGCTAATCAACAAGCACAACTTTGTGAACTGTTCTGTTGCAAATTCTGTCTGTTCAGTGAAATCTTTCAGAACCCAGTAAACCCGCATTTCTGAAAGATAGGCAACCCGCAATCCGAACTTATAGAAAACCCGCTAGTCCGAGAAATAGAGATAACCCGCTAGTCCGAGAAAGATAGACAACCCGCACTTCGGACTTTTAGAAAACCCGCTAGTCCGAGTAATCATATATTCCAAGTAAATTGAGAGCGATTATTCATTTTCTGAATAGTAAACCCGCCAGAAAAACTCCTATCCTTTAAAGTTACACCGCTGATTTTCATACATTTGATTTGATACATTCTCATTTTGAATTATCATTATTTTCAGATTTCATCATTTATATTAACATTCAGTGTGTTTCAAGGAATTCAGACAAATAAAAATACAATGTACAAAATCAAAGTTTAAAGTAATAAAGTGGTTTCACTTATTTTTTTCCGGCTACTCAAACAGATACAAAGATTTTTAAAAATTCTCATATGTACTATTAGCATATGATGCTTGATTCTTTTTACAGAGGTTGCAATGGAATGATCACGTCGTACGATGGCAAAACTGGGAAACCGACGAATTCTTGTGAAACCGACAAGGAGGAAGTGCTGTCCCTCGCATTTTCCTGCAACTACAAATACATCGCAGCTCAAAATCAAAGTTTAAAGTAATAAAGTGGTTTCACTTATTTTTTTCCGGCTACTCAAACAGATACAAAGATTTTTAAAAATTCTCATATGTACTATTAGCATATGATGCTTGATTCTTTTTACAGAGGTTGCAATGGAATGATCACGTCGTACGATGGCAAAACTGGGAAACCGACGAATTCTTGTGAAACCGACAAGGAGGAAGTGCTGTCCCTCGCATTTTCCTGCAACTACAAATACATCGCAGCTCTCTGCGCCGATGGAGCTGTTCGAATTTTCTTCTGGCCAAGCCTGATGATTCACCTTTATATCTTCTATTACGAATACATCAGCGCAATGGCTTGGCATCCTCGAGAAGGTGGACGACTGTGTGTCGGTTTCGGCGGTTGCCTCGGTCTCTGGAACGTGAACGAATCAACATTGGGCGCCACTTACCGCAAGGTTTCCTTCAAAGGGACGATCGTGAACCTAGCGTGGAATTCGCTCACCGGAGAACTGGTCGTACACTGGCACTACCGCAAGGAACGCGGCGGCGATTGGTGCACCGTGATGCCAGTTTTGGCTAGTCTCGATCGCATCGTCGACGTTCTACCCGTTGAGCAGGAATCCAGAGTGTACTCCATTATGTGGAGTCCGGATTACTCACAATTAGGTAATCGATCGTTGCCTGAATCTGATCTGATATCTCTTTATTCTTCTACTGGATCCTCGAAACAATTGCAAATGGTAACTGTTAATTGCTCGTAGCTGTCCAACTTGGTGAGCCGACGTCCATATGGAATTTCTTTGGTAACGAGTATCCATGCCGTCACAAAGAAAAGAAGAAGAAAGATGAGAATAGGAGAGAAGCAAGGGATAACATGAAAAACGCAAACTTCAAGGACTTTCGATTTTTCAATATCCGATAGAATATTGAACATTTTTAGTTGATCGAACCGATTTGTATTTGGATGTCATTTCATGTTTCATTCTTATGAAATTAAAGACCTTTTAAGCAGAACTGGCCATCAAGAGGCTAATTTTGATTGGTCTAAAATTCTCGTCAAGCCCAGCTCATATTTCAAATATGCTACATGTGCCATCAACGTTATTAAGAAAAGACAAATATGTTTTTATTGTATTTTTATTAAATATGTTTAAATATGTATAATTATTAGTAATAAATTTAAATTTTAATGAGAATTCATAACACGAGTAGGAAACTTATGAGAAGTTGACAATTTTATTATTTACACAGTTTAGAAGTAAGGAATAGAATTGAAGCCGAAAATCGTTTTATTGCGTGTACATTTCTTTTGCTGCACAGGGTTTAATAGAAATAACGATATATGAGCCGTTCAGCGCACACATCGATTAACTCCACTTTTTGAAAAATCTTAAATTTATGTGTCAAAGCACAAGTTATGACTATACCAAGTGCTTTGACACATAAATTTATGATTTTTCAAAAAGTGGAGTTAATCGATGTGTGCACTGAACGGCTCATATGTATATTTAATTTCTGTAAGTCAAGCTCTGATCAAGTGGAACACATTCCGAATCCGCGCTTCTGAAAGTTCCATTGACGCATCGGCAAGCTTGAGTCTCTCTAGAGCTTTTTTGAAATATAATAAACTCGTTGTATAATATTAGCCTTTATCGTACTTACAATTACGAAACAGAATTCGTGATTCGGGTTTGAATTGTTGCAACTTGGTTCGCACGTAATTCTATAAATGTTCACGATCTCGTTTGGGTGACAAGATGTGATGTTGTAAAATATTATGAAGTAACTTACAAACGACGAGCACGGCAACGAGGAGCACGAAAATTTGCGAAACAAGACATGTTGACTGTTGAAACTATATAGTCCTTTTCGTTTCTGAAGCCGAAGTGGCTAAAATTACCCATTTATATATTCCTGTTTTCTATACGAATTTGCATGCGTTTTGTACAAGATGTATCTCTGAAGATAACGTCTGGCAATAACATGCCGTAAAATTTGTTAGCTTGAAATATTTATGCAAGGTATTAAAACGCAAATGGTAATTAATTAATCATCGCCCTGGTAGAAAAGTGCATGCTAGAACTTGAAATTTTGAATTTCAATAACAATTTCATTTGTATATAAAATGAAACGAAATCGAAACTGTTTTATCGGCTGGTATGTTTCAAATTGAGGATGATATTATTGATGGAAAGATTTTTTTGGATAATGTATATGCTTGGTATAATGCTTGAAGAACATCATATATTGTTACATAGGTGCATAAGAACTTTTAAAAACAAGTTAAGATCCCAAATATTTGAATATGTACGGTTCTTTAAGACGACGGGCATTCACTAAGCTCTATACACTGGTTGCTGTTCATATCTCTCACGTATCCTTTGAGACAACGACAGGCAGCAGTGAACCTCGTGCATTCCTAGAATAAAAATAAACATTTAAATAATATATAAAATGATCTTCTCGCTAATGTCTCAAGTAGCTGTCGAACCTATTTAATAGACTTGCAAATGTCTTATTATTTATAACTTTGTAATCATTTATCATAGTAATAATACTCACGAGACTTGGACAAAATTCAGGATTGGGGTGAGGATTGTCACAAGTTGGTTCACACATTGTTCCGCAAAGTTGATAACTTGTGTTCACGGGACATAACGGAGATCCTTGTGCCACTGTCTCTCTTTGAACTGAGAAAACAAGTTCCGCATTGGTGATTACGACAGCCGAAATTACAGATTAATAAGATACTTACGAACAAAGATGACAGTAACAAAGAGAATGCAAAGTACGGTGGATCGAAACATGTTTTCTTCCTCGATATCACTTTCTTTACAAAACTTTCAATTATAACGTTAGAAGCAACTCGGAAGCGACTTTTATACTAACTTTTTCATATGTAATTTATATTCGTCCTCGCACGTCGTCTTATCGTTTCAGCAAACAACTGATGAGTAATTAACGGCCTTTCATTTAAAGAAAATGATCAATTGTAACGTGTTAGTTTTGTCCTTGCTGTCAATCAATATTTTATGTTCTTCAAGCATAACGATTTATACGAATGAAATACGTGATAATATAGGCAATTTTAATTACAAATTTCACGAACAGGAAATGAGTTACTCTTGCAATTAATGTGTTGATTCAAGTTTATTAGAAGAATACAAATTATTTAGTGATATACTAGATGAAATATGTCTATTCATGTTCATTCTCTTTCGTACATTAGATCATTTTCTATCGATTCAGGTGTTCGTACGAATGTAACGTACTATGTTGAAAAATAGTGCGTGATACTTCCTAAGACCATTTGTGGTCTTCATTATTTTTTTATTTTATGCACTCTGCCATGTCTGTCTCTTTTCACCTCGTTAAACATAATTCGTAGGACGATCACTTTTGGCAAAACGGAAATGGTAAGCTCGAACAAATTAACCCTTTCGCGTCGGCAGTCCAATCCGCCAAAGTACCGTCACTGAACGGAATTTCCGTGAATGACCGTGTGGATACCGGACATATCCGCAGGGTTCTCATAATTTTTCGCGCACGGCTCGCTTCCCCTCATTTTCGCCCGTATTTCGATCCCCACTACTATTCTCCTCATGCGACCATGCCTAGCATACCCCCATTAAGTACCAGTCCCCACCATGGTCGCGTCGTCCCCACTTTCCGGCCGAGCGAAAAATTATGAGAACCCTGCATATCCGGCGCTCGTACGCACAAGTCGTCGCCCCGATGCTGAATATATCCGGCACTCGAAACGAAAGGGTTAATAGAGACAAGTAGAAGAACTAATTTACAAGACACCTTAAAGTTTTTCTTTATGAAGCGTGATGATTCTTTGTGGAGGCGTATAGATACAAATTTATAGACTTCGCTACACAAACTGACAATATTCATACCTGAGATTTCTGGTATTATTGTACTGAAAAACCAAGAATGACCCAGTCACACCTTTAACTAATTATCTAGTGGCCAAAAGGAACTGATCCTCCCTGGATCGTCCACGTCCTACAGCCACCGAGGTTAACACTAATTGTAAGGGTTAGATTAGGGTCGTATGTGTGTCTCTCTCCTTTCTTAAGCAAACCCGATTGAAGGTTTAGCTACACAGACGTGACGGCACCGCAACAGCACCGTACCGCAGTGGGAACGTAATGGGAATGTAGGTCTCCGTAGGTCGGAGGACGTAATTGTCAGTGCCGTAGTCTTTAGGACAGTAGTAGGACGTAAGTAGTGAATCCTAAGCAGCAGGCAGTCCCCGTCTGCCGATTCGGTGTCAAACGTGGACCCCTGAGCTCCCTGCTTTTACACGTTTTTTCCTACACCCTGTCCTCCGACCTACGGAGACCTACGTTCCCATTGCGTTCTCACTGCGGTACGGTACTGTTGCGGTGCCGTCACGTCTGTGTAGCTAGACATTGAGTCGACATACTTGGTCACTAGTCGGCTCCCTGGCACGGTTCGCCCAAGTTCAAACGAGTTACAAATAAAATTACAAACTACATAATTATAATCTAATGGAATTGTTGATAACAACGGATTGTACTTCTCCATCGGATAATAACTATGTTTCTAATCTGCTTTTCATAATAATTTGACGAGAGCGTAGCGTTTTTAAATGCACTTTGTATTATGACTAATGTAATTGTGTCACTTATCCTCTATCACGGTTCTTCATATATTTTTAAGATATTATAAAGGAATGGTACTTAATAATTACAGTGTTCAGATGACAAAATATTCTTTATTGCATTAACAATCCTTGTAATGGTATTAACAATCCTGTTGTAATACACACTGATCGTTCTTCAGATTTCTCACGTATCCCGACTGACAACGACAGCCACCAGGACTTCCTTCTAAGCAATTCTGAAACAAATTGTCAAAGTAATGTACAAACGTACTTTGAAAATGTGATTCTTTAATTAGAAATAATTACGGGTAAACATTCTATGGGTCTAGCACAAGTTCCCTCGCAACTTCTAGCACAGCGTGACCAAATTTCATTCACTGGACATTTTTGCTGATCTTGAGCCGCTGTCTGACCTAGAGACATTAAAAAGTGGTAAAAAATTCATAGTTCGTTGTTCATCGATTTATTATTTCGATTTGGTACGGAAAAAAATTATATGGTGAAATTGACAAATTAATTAATTATACTACGAGACAATTTTGTGTCTTAAATAGAATCGTTTAATGGTACTTACAAATAAACACAGCAACAACTATCGCCAATGCTAATACTACGAATCGCGACATGATATAGTTCAACTTGGTTCAAGTCTTTTTTCTTTTGGACAAAGACCACTGATATCCTCGGCTTTTATATTCTCGACGAATAGACTTTGCATACGACCTCGCGTCTATCATTCTGTAGTCTCCGCAAACAATGATTAATCAATGAGGAATTACCAAGTTGTACCTACTTTATTATTGTTGCTAGCCGCGCACAAACGCTTTCCTCGTACATATTCTTCAGAGGTAACCACTACACGTAACTCGGTTCCACGTGGCGAAATTAACACCTACATTGAAAAACATCCAACGTGTTTCTGCATTTATCGTGAAGAAAACAAGCGCGTACTGCAACGATTATCGAATGGTTTTAAAAAATTTTCCGATAAACTGAAACTTGAGCCATAATTCTAGTAGCGCTAACGAAGCATCAATTATGTATGATAATCAATATTTTATCGTCTAATAACACGTTTAGCTACGCTAAAAACGCCGATACACGAGTTTCGTTTTTCAGCAGTAAGGCTCGAATTTATAGTCGCTTCTCGCACTTGACACTCAGCACTCAAGTGCGTCCCACCAATGTACACATTGTTATGTTTAAAAAGAAGTAAGAGGAGTCGAATAGCTGCGCAATAGTTTTTCTCCTTTTCCGCTTCTTTCACTTCTTTTTCAAACATGAAGTATAAAACTTTTAGAATCTGAACATAACATAAATGTGTACACTGAACGCGCAACGGTTGGACGCACTTGAGTGCTGAGTGCCAAGTGCGAGAATCGACTATAAATTCGAGCCTTAGTAACAATACTTAAAAGAAAATTCCCTGTATCTTATAGACAACCGTTTTCCATTTATTTCTCGGAGCTGCGAGTTGCCAATGTGACTCCTTACACATACAGGGTGTTCCGAAAATGGCAGATTGGGAGGGTCTTCCTGAACAACAATTTCCTTTTGCAAAATGCAGGATAGGGCTTGGTTACCGAGTTATTAACGAAAAACACAGACCAATCAGAGCGCTCGGTCGACGCGGGCTCCGACTCGGGAGCCGGACTCGGATCCGTCCGCCCGGCCTTTCACGCGTTTGAACAAGCGCTCCGCTCAGTACGAAGCGTTTAACAAACTACATGAATAACAATGCAAGGAAATTGTTGTTCGTGCGTTATTATGAATAACAATTAATACACTTAGTCGTT
>NW_017160229.1:642449-653713 GCF_001652005.2 Ceratina calcarata
ACTCAATAGTATTCATCCACCATATTAGATAATGAATGAATAAACAATATTTATTTCTTTGCAAAAGTTAACAATGTGATTAAGTTGATTAATATATACGAAAACGCGGTGTAGTTAACAATCCTTAGCCAAAACGCATTTGCCTTCGCTGTTTCTATTATAATCCTTTGCGCAACGGCAACTTCCTTTACATGGCTGAAAAATTGATTCTCGTTAGTACCATCGGAATACTCGGTCGTGGCTGATTATACCAATGAAATACACTCACCAATTCGCCACAAGTATCAGGCTTTACGCCCGGCTCGGAACAGAGTGGTTCACACTGTGCTCCGCATGATGCCCAAGTTTCGTTTCCAAGTTTCTTGCACATTTCTGTTTTACTTTCGGCTGATAAAACAAATTCCACAGTTAGTTGATGCATAATTATAATACAAAGAGTAGCGAGAAATGAAGAATAGAAATAAAATAATAATTATAACTGCTTTTTAGAAAAATTCGTAAAAAATATGTATAGTATTGTATACGTACCACTCACGTAGGCCACAACTAGAAGTATGAATAGCAATACGAATTTCTGCATGATTTTCCTTTTTTCTTGTAGTCCTCGCGTGTATAACAGCTCAGCGTTTAGTACTAACTGTTTGGATTATGCAAACCAGCTGGTTTTCGGTATTAGGTAGTATTTATACTCCGTATTTCCAAGCTGTATCTATCTGTACTTTTAACATAATTACTACTTTCCTTAACACCTAAACACTGTTTTTAAGCTGTACTTACTATCAGGTCTATTTTCAAATATTTCTTAAACGGTTTTCAATGTTCGTTCTCAAGTACTTTCGCTTGTATTCTGTTTTATAATGATAATTACATTTAATCACACCATTCGTTGCTATTTTAAGAACGCTCTTTATTGATATTCTTTCTTATTATTATTATTATATTATAATACAATGAACGAACTAACACTCTTCAATTAACATGCATTGATCAAGTCCATCAGACGAATATTTATGTCAAATGTCATTTAGATTTAAATTTCGTTTTTTTCTTAAAATAATGGTAATCGAAACTTATTATTGTAACAGTGGTTGAATTCTTGAAAAGTAATTGAGTTGATTTCTTATAATTTATATATTCTTGGTTTCATAAAGAGAGGATTCACCTTCAGCTTCTTATTGCTAAATACTTCCTGAGATGCAATTATTTATGTAAAATATAATTGTACGTATTACACAAGTAAATTAACTATTTCCATTGAAAACTAAAAATCCGAATTATTTAAATGGGTTTTGGATATCTGTTAGATACAGGACTGCTGGAGGTTCACTGTAAATTTCAAATATAATATAATGAAATATGCCAAACTTCAATTCTTAATAACTTTGTTAATATTGGATGAAATGAGTTTAACTTTAGCTCAAAATAAAGCTTGAAGTCTACGTTTTCGTTTATGTCCTGTAGAAGTTTGAGTAATTCGAACTGGATTAAAATCAGCCGGAAAGAATCCCGAATTCGACCGAAGAAAGATAGGTCAGAAAAGTGATTGTACTTCAGTCATAATATAATACATAATATTTTAATACTGTTCCACTAACAGTCTTAATGAAATCAATTTCTAAGTAAAATCGACTTTGATCAAAGAAATGAGAAAAAGGAAAAAGTCGGGGCGAGAATTATGCTCGGAATCGGGATGAAAATTTTTAGAATTTTCGAAAATCCCACGGAGTGCCCTACACTGCGCATGCCTATGGTCAAACTTGTCTTCGAGGTATGATCGCGTCTTTCTATATTTCAGAATTCAAACTCATTTAAATTTTCCGCTCCAAAAGAACAACATAACATGCCCCATAGTCTTCCCACATGTTTCGCTATCCTTTTCATTCACTTATGTGCCGCAACAGCAATTATCCTGCTCTTGCTCAAGCGGCGGTCACGTGTATTTGTTTATCTTTACTCTCTTGTCTCGTTAGACAGACCTTAACTTGTAATTAGAATCCAAAGACGTTCATTGCTTGCAAAGTGCGGATGAATTTTAAGTTCGTGCACAAAAAATATATAAATTATTCCGCACTACTATAAGTTCGTGTGACTCCGGTGAATTTCCTAGCATTTACTACTCTAACATATCTTCATAAAAGCTAGCAATATGAAGTTCTCTAGCAACCCTTGTATGAAATCAGTTAATATAATTCACGTGCAAGGACATTAAATAATTAAACTGTATTTTACATTGTACTGACACTTTTTATGTTAGTAAGTGTTGAACCGAATAATAGAATACCTTGGTGGCAAATATATGGATCTAATAGGTGAGTATATTAAATAGAATTAACAGTTACTCGTGATTATCATACGAAATCATATCAGTAAGAGACTATTTTAATTCAATTATTTACTGGTCATTGACTACATTATAGAGGCTCAAAGAAATACATTTAAATGTAACAAACTGCAGGAACACATATTTTTAATAATTTTCATCATATAACGACTTTATACATAGCATATTTTAATAAAACCATTAAACGACAAGTTATTGTATACGGTATTTCTTACTGACTCACCTTGTATGATAGTCTTGCTTTTGTCCTTGCTAACGACCGTTGAATCATTTTTTTCTATATATAAACAATTCATATTTTGTATTTATTTGGACAGCTATGTATTTACATAGAAAATCTGATTGATTTGGAAGATTAATAGATAAGATAATAATCACACTGGTAAATAGATATTTGCATTCTTCATCACCTTCCTTCGCCATTAATGCTAAGGTAAGTGTTTTTTTTTAAAAGTTATTACAATAAAAATTACTTAAACATGCGAGAACCTGATGATCGGGACGGATCGGGACGGAACGAGTTCTCGAGAACATTCGACTTCACCGAAAAAATTCTGCACAATGTCCAGGTCCGGGATGCCTACAGATTTCGAGGATTTGATTACTGCTATGAGACTACAAAATCAATAGTGGTGTGAGATTTTTGATATTTTAAGCTTTTTCGAAAATTAAATTATAGAACGATATTCTTATTTTTATTTATTTAATTTGTTAGTGTAGGGTTATAGAGTTTGGAAAATGAGGTGTAAATAATATACCAAATAAGTAATAATTAGCCTTTTTAGGCGAAAATTTGAAATAAAATATCATAAATATCGAATTTTTTAAATGTTCAGTATTCTTGATAAAAGTTAGAAACCCCGAACATACTCGAGAATCCGAACAGAATCGGGAAACATGAAACTTCCGGGAATCATGAAATTTTCGTAAATGCTAAAATTTACAAAACCCTTCTCGACCCTGAGAAGAATTTTCATCTCGATCCCGAGAAAAATTTTTATCCCTATCCGACATTTTCAGATTCTCGCTCAACTCTAATAATATTGTCCGTATACATATATTAATCTACAAGTGTATTTCTAGAATTATGGACACAAACGAATCGACCTTCGACACAAAAAACGAATCGTCTCTTGATATTGAAGAAAATGTTAAGGAGTATGCTGAATGTTATAATAAATATAAATCACTAAATGCAAATGTGTCGAAAGAGGAGTTTGCAATAGAATATCGACAGTTCTGTGATGCAGAGTCGAAGAAAAGAGGATTTTACTTTGTGATTCTTGATGAACTTGAAATGGCAGTGTTAAAAGGTGATATGAATACTGTTAAAAGATTGGACACTTTCATTACATACGTGAACGACATAGAAAATAAATCTAAATTGAAAGATTTCTATAATAATACAGATAATTCTATCAGAAAGACGAATCTAGTTATCTTAGCTTGTAAATATAATAAAGTGGAGATTCTAAAATATATATTTAGCAGCAGCGAGATTTTAAACAATTTGACTCTTAATATTGGGAGAAACGCTATAACATTTAACGATGAAGACGAAACATGCCACAATGCGTTTTATTATTCTGTGCGTTCGAACAATGTTGAACTACTTAATACCCTCATCAATAAGTGGCCAAATGATTACTTAGCTACTCATTCATTACAATTAGATGAAACCCTTTCAAACGTCTATGAAGAACTACAGTTAAAGAATGTACCATTGTCAGATGAGATACAAATGTACATTGAAAACAAATTAATAGAACTCCGTTTCTTTTCTGACGACCTTCTTGATAGTCGAACTGTGAATAACACTTGCGATTACATCAAAGAACGTATTGGCTTAGTGATTACGAATGTTAATACGTTAGAGGCTGATTATTCGAGGACAAAAGTAGTAAATGAAAGATTTTTATTCTTGATGAAGTGTATTTCGCAGAATATTCATATATTAAAACAGCAACTGAAATCGACGTACAATAAGATACCTTGGGAAGAGATGGAGTTTTGCTTGACTAGTTTCATTTCATCGCTCGTGGAAAAGCAAGAACTAAATTTATTTTACCGGGTCACGTTAAACAGAAGCAAAATGTTTGGTTATTTGGAGAATTTTGTAAAAGTACTTGAAAATGAGAAAGATTTTGCGTTGTGCTCTGATCTCCCGAAAGAAGAACGTGAGGTAATTGTAGCAAGAATAATTAACATTTATCCTCAATTCGAAGAATTATATATCGATCATCGTCAAATTAGAGATGTCTATTCTTTACAAAAAATGAACGATTACATTAAATTAGCGTTATCGGTCGATACTGAACAGAGGGAGGGGCAACTGATTATTTCAAGAGTTTTACAAGTCATCGGGGACTGTTTGACAAATACTTTAGAATCTCCCAAGTTATCTCCTACTATTAGCAAACTTTTGCTACTGTCGTTGCCAAGAAACACGAGAGAAATTATTATGGACTTGCGTAACTCACTGTCGTATGCTGATGCACATGCGAAAAGAATAGAAATCGAAGAAAAGTCGGACGTGAAATTTTTTGTCAGCGTTCAAAATGATATTAAAGAGATTGGCACTACGATTAACGGTATGCTACAAGAAAAGAGAATGAAAATTATGAAGATGTTGTTGGAGAAAATTGTTAACAGCACGTGCTTGGAGGAAATAGAAGAAGTGGCCGAAGCGTTTGACAGCTCGAAGTTGAATTTGACCACAAAAGACTTTGAGGCCTTGGAACAGGACGATCTTGAAATGCTTGTTAAAGAACTGGATAACACCATAACCGAAAAGACAGAACACGAACGAATGCTTCTCCATGAGATCCTAAATATAATCGATATGACGAAAGATAGACAAGAAACCAACATATCTATAAAGCAAGATTACTGGATGCCATTTTATATGTTAAAATGTGTAAGCTTGCTACTTTCGAGTAACAATAAGATCGATAATAATATTGTTAGAAGTATTAAATGCTATGCTAAAGAAGCAATAAAAAACTTAACACTTCCGACAGAATCGAGTGGCCTGAAAGATATCGCAGAACTGTCACAGATGGTTTTCTCTAGTATCGAAATGAGAATGCGGAACGATGATCTTGGTTTGAAAGTCCGAAAAATGGTTTGCAAAATTTCTTATCTTACCGAATTCGGAGCAAGTAACATTAAATGGATTGAAGGCTTAGGGACGAAACTAAACGTCAAAAGTCCACTCAAAGGCACTCCTAATAAGTCAAAGGAAAGTTATAATGTTTCACTCGCCCTAAAGCTATCTGAATTGAGAAATATTTTAACCGATAATGCATTGATGAGTGACTTAATTAAGAACATGTCTGCTTACAAAGATAATAAAAGTTTGCAATCAGTGATCGAAATGCTTGTTTTGGACATCTTGGACAGTGTAGACGTAGACGGTTACTTAGAGAACAATTTATTTTTCTGCGATGATAGCTCTCCTTTCTTAACTGGGAAATGTTTACGCAACTACTTGGCAGGCGACATTACCTTAGTAAATGTGTTGTTACCAGATCCGTCGGTGATTGTTGTCCTAAATGCTAAAAAACTTGTCTCAGAAGATATAATAAAGAGTAAAAGGAAGCTTGGCAGAACGATGGAAGATGGTTTGAAATTCAGATATAAGTATGATCGATGCCTTATGATTATTGCTAATCAGGAAAGATTGTTCGCAGCATTAGAAGAAGGACGCCTCGAGGAAGTGAAGAGTTGTCTTCAAGCAGGAGCGGACATATACGCTAGAAATGCTAATTTATGGACTGCATTACATTTTGCTGCCAGAGGATCGAATCTCGAGATCGTGGAATTTGTTGTCGATTGCGATTTAGATATCAATGTTAGAAATGTCGATGGTCAATGTCCGTTACATATTGCTGCTGCAAATGGAAGGACGAATATCGTAAAATTTTTTATAGAAACACTGGGTTTCAATGTGGACGTCACGGATAATAGTAACAAAACGCCATTACATTTTGCAGCTGAAAACAATCACCAAGATACCCTCGAGATTCTACTGGTAAATAAAGCTAAAATAGACATGCAAGACGTAGGTGGTTGCATACCTTTACATTATGCGATAAGAAATAATTGCATCGATATCGTTAAGATTTTGATAGAGAAAGATCCGAGTACTAACATTAACGACAAAACCGTGCACGAATATACTCCATTGCACACAGCCGCAGAATCGGGCTACTTCGAATTAGTTAAGCTTTTCCTTGAGAATAAAGCCGACGTTAAAGCTAGAAACGATAGGCACGTGACACCGTTACATCTGGCAGCGCTCAATGGCCACATGCACGTACTGCATGCTTTAATTTCGAATGGGGCGGATGTCAACGCTAGTGTTATAGAAGGTTGCACGTCGTTGCATTATGCCGTCGAAAACGGTCACGAGGCGGTAGTGGAAGTTTTGTTATCACACGGAGCCAATCCTAATGTCACCGATAAAGCTCATAACAATACACCTTTGCATTTCGCCGCAATACACGGTTATAAAAACATAGCTCTGATTTTACTGAAAAATGGAGCTGATGCAAACATAACGACTTTTACGAACATGACTGCATTGCATTTTGCAGCAATGGGGGGTTACTTAGAGGTGATTGAGATTCTTATCAATCACGGTGTCAACGTTAACGCTGAAAACGGACTTGGCGCTACAGCATTATACTATGCAGCAAGTAAAGGTCATAAGGAGATTGTTCAGCTCTTACTAACGAATGGAGCAGATATTAACGTGAAAACTATCGGGTGTACACCATTGCATACGGCTGCCGAAGCTAAGCACGAAGAAATTGTTAATTTTTTGATACAAAATAATGCTAAAGTAAATCTGAGAGATCAACGTGGTATGACACCGCTACATATTGCTGCCGCTTGTCCTGGTAACGAAAACGTTATCCAGATTTTAAAGAATAACAGAGCTGCAGTCAGCGTTAAAAATAAATACGGTATGACTCCATTACATGTAGCTGCTTCACGTGGCTGCATAGGCAATGCTTCTCTCCTCATTAGGTATGATGCTAACGTCAATGCTGTAAGTAAGAATAACCAGACGCCGTTGCAAGTAGCTGTTCGTAAAGGTCACAAAGAAATTGTTACACTTTTAATAGAACATAATGCTAACGTGAATACTGGAGGGAAAGGGTTCACACCATTGAGTTTAGCGGTTTTCAGTGGTCACAAAGAAATCGTTGAAATTTTATTTAATAACGGTGCCGTAATTAATGAAAATGAAAATTTAGCAATACTTCTTACTGCTGTTAAATTCAACCATAAGGAAATCGTCGAGCTTCTGTTTGCAAACGGTGTTCATGAGTCACAATCAGAGGGTAGTGAAGCTTTAGCAGTGGCAGTTACTGCCGGTTACACAGAAATTATAGAAATTTTGCTAAGAAACGGGGCACTCATTAACGGAAGGTATAGCGATCAAAGTACAATATTACATGTGGCTGTTCGAACGGGTTACATAAATATAGTGGATGCATTAATATCAAGAGAAGCTGACGTTAATGCTGCAACTATTTGTAATATAACACCTTTGCACATCGCAGCACAAAAGGGTTACGATAACGTTGTTGAATCATTGGTAACAAACGGAGCTAGGATCAATGTTAAATCTGTAGAGGGAAACTCGCCTTTACACTTGGCAGTAGAAATGGGTCACTGTAACATCGTGAAGATTTTACTGGATAATGGAGCTGAAATTGACGATGAAGACGAGAAGAATAGAACACCATTGGAACTGGCGGTGGCGCATGGTCATTTAGAAGTGGTTAAGACTTTGTTACTGAACAAGGAGATAGATCTGAATAACCACTACAATGATAGGACGTTACTACATATTGCTTCGCAGGAACCTAACTTAGAAATGGTCAAATATCTCGTACATAAAGGGGCTGATGTACATGGCAAAAATTCATCCCACTCGAAACCTATACACTTCGCGGCTAAAGAAGGTCACAAAGATATTGTAGAATACTTTCTCAACAAAGGATTAAACGTCAATGAGTGTGATGCACATAACATGACGCCGTTACACTACGCTATACAGGAGTGTCGATTGAAAGTCGTAAAATATTTGATAGACCAGGGTGCTGACGTTAATGTTAAAAGTAATGTAGGCACCACTCCTCTACACATGGCTGCTACGGCAAAATCTAAGGACATTATTGAAGTTTTGTTGAAAAACGGCGCGATGTACAATCCCGTCAATAAGTCTAACAAACTTCCATCCCAAATCACCAATGATGAAGATATTGTAGAGCTACTAACACTAATTAAAAAATTGTTCGAAGCTGTAAAATGTAACGACGCATCCAATACTACAAAGTACATTAAAGCGGGAGCATTTGTTAACGTAAGGGACACTAATGATGTAACACCGCTACATTATGCCGCGTGGAGAGGTCACGATAGAATTGCCTATATTTTATTAGAAAATGCAGCTAACCCTGACTCAATGAGTAAGGGACATACGCCGCTACATTACGCTACGAAATTTGATCACTTGAAAACTGTAACAGTTCTATTGTCTAAAGGTGCAACATACAATGCCGTTTCTATCAATGGTAAAACACCGATAGATTTGACAACAAACAAAAAAATAAGACAGTTACTCACATTAATAAGAAAATCGTTTGAAAAAGTTAAAAGCAATGATGATGGACTAATCCGTGAGCTTAACCAGATTAAAGATATCGACACGATAAAGGCAGTAATGAATGCCCGTAACACAGAAGGCGAAACGCTGGTTGTTTCTGCGATGCATAGTAATTTTTCGGATGTTGATTTCCTAAAAGAAGTGTCGCAAGGCAATATATTTAATCAGATTGAAAAAGGTATAGATCTGATGCAAAAAGGTGATTGCAAGATGGCCTTAAATATCTTAAAAAATGCGTACGATAGGAGAAACAGTATATTAGGGCCAGAGAATCCGGCTACATTGGATGTTCAGACAAACGTGGCTCAAACGTTGTACAAGCAAGGATCCTTTCAAGAGGCTCTAACAATGTTCGAAGAAATTTATCAGAAGCAAAATAAAATTCTAGGTTCGCATGATATAACCACTTTAACTACGAAAAGCATGATTGCTTTGACTTCGCATAGATTAGGAAAAGATGAAGAAGCCTTGAACATTTATCAAAACATTTATCAGAAACAGGAAGAGTCATTAGGGCCGAATCATGAGGATACTTTGAATACTCAGTTTTACGTGGCAATGGCATTAGATAGACTGGCAAGGTACGATGAAGCTTTAGCTATTTATACGGAGGTGTTTGAGAAGAGGAAAGACAAATTCGGAATAAATGATCCAGCTACTTTGAGAGCACAAAACAGTATAGCTATGGCACTAAACAATCAAGGTAAATTTGAGGAAGCTTTACAAATATACGAAGAACTACTAGAAAAAAAGAAAGTTGTTTATGGTATCAATCATACCGAAACTTTAAGAACGTTACACATCATCGCTAGTATATTCTTCCACCAAAACAGGTATGAGGAAGCGTTGAAGAATTATCAAGACTTAGTAAGTCTTCAAGAAACAGCTTTAGGACCTGATCATCCTGAAACTTTAAACACTCACCATAGCATTATAAGTTTACTTCTTAAACAAGGTAAACGGCTCGGCGCGCTGAATGCCAGCATTAAAATTATTGATCGAATGAAAGCTGTCTTTGCGCCTTCTAATCCTATCCTTTGGAACACAGGAAAAATCATAGACGCGATTAACTTTACCTATAGGCTCGACGGCACCGATATTTCAGTAGTTATTCGTCATATGCAAACGGAGATCAACAAAGCTGCTAGTAATGGCGATGTAGAAACTATCGAACGCATGTTCAGAGAAGGGCTCAATTTAAATGATGCTGATGTTGACGGAAGAACGCCATTGCATCATGCGGCCAGCAACGGTCAAATAAATATTGTAGAGTTCTTATTGGAAAATGGTGCCAGTGTTAATGTAACCTCTGTTAAAGGTAATACTCCGTTACACGCTGCCATTAAGTACGGTCATAAGAATATTGTGGAACTTCTGTTGCAACGCATACGTCGCGATAAATTAAACAGTTGTATTAATGCTAAAACTATTGCTACCGGCACTGCATCGCTGCATATTGCAGCTAAGAACGGTTCTCTAGATATCGTCTGTTGTTTACTCGGTTACGGAGCGATTTATAATATTAGAAACAAAGAAAGTAAAACACCATGTGATCTTAGCAAAGACCAGAGTATCGTCGATTTACTAAAGTTAATTAAAGAATTATTTAAAGACGCGAAAAATGGTAATACCGAGATGGTCAGTAAACTAAGTCTCTTAAAAGTATCAAAACCTGACCAATTCGTGGCTGCAAAAAACGCTCGTAATAAACGAATGAATACCTTATTGCAAGTTACTATATCTAATGGACATAAAAATGTTGCAAGCGAATTGTTAAAAATACTAAAATAAACTATTATTTGAAGACATTGAAATCGAGCAATCGTTCAATATCATTGGTGCAAGATATTGAATGATTGCTAGATTTGAGAAATTATTCAGAAATATTAGCCTTAATAATAATTGGAACGAACGCACAGGAATTTTTAAATTAAATATTGATTGTCTTTCATTATTTTTAACTGAATGTATATTTTTTATGCTTTACAATATAAGTCATTTTTCATGCATGTACGCATACGTTTGTACTTTATTTCGACTCCAGCCATTTGTTTCTACTAAAAAGAAGAACATTTATATAACAGAAAATCTATTTCAAAGCAGAAAATTTTGGTCTCTGACATTCACAAAATCACATTAGTTCCCTTCTCCATATTTTGTTATCAAGATTCTCTATGAATCAAATATGTAACTCCAAAGTATCAGTTTTTGATAATACTTCTGTAATGGCCATTGTAATAC
>NW_017160229.1:654801-655759 GCF_001652005.2 Ceratina calcarata
ACTATAATAACGACACTATAGCAGAAATGCCATTGCAATAATTCACATCAAAATATCTGATGAAATAATGGTTTTTTTATACGAGCAAATTAATACATTTTCATAGAAAATGAGAAACTGTGTAATAAAAAATATATAATTCCATTTAAGAAAATATACTTGTTCTTCATATGTCCTAAACATTCATATATGCAGAAACTAATCACATTGAATTATGTCATCATTGATACTATAGAGGTTTTATTTGAAACATTTTTTATAAAAACCACTACTTTAGTAGAAATGGAATTGGTTCCAGTTGAATACCCCACTAGCTATACTCAAACTTGACTTCGGGGCGCTACCGTATCCCAAGATATTTCCAAATTCAGTCCCGTTTAAATGTGGTCCTCTCCCTCCGTTTTCCACCTCATTAACTCACGTACCACGACTGTGGTTATCCTTCTGCTCGAGCGTCGATTTCGTGCATTTGTTTATTTTCACTCTCTTGTCTCGTTAGTCGTTAGACAGACCTTAGCTTGTAGTTAGACTTCCAGAACGGATGACCAAAAACGTCCCTTGTTTGCAAAGTGCAGATGGATTTTAAATTTGTGCACGGAAAGTATACAGATCATTCCGCATTGTTACAAATTGGTGTATTTCTGGTGAATTTCCTAAGTATTCACTACACTAGCGTGTCTTCATAAGAGCTAGCAATGAGAAGTTTTCTGGCAATTCTCGAATGATGATAGTCAATATAGTTCCCGTGCGAAACATTAAATTATTAAACTGAATTTTACATAGTACTGTACGCTTTTTACATTGATAAGTGTTGAGGCGTATAATAGAATATCTTCGTAGCAAATATTTGGACCTAATATAGGTGAGTAAATTAAACTGAATTAACAGTTACTCGTAATTATTACATATAGACTGTGAATTTTTGTGCAAAATGAAATATTCGTGGTAACAGTTAATA
>NW_017160229.1:656362-658736 GCF_001652005.2 Ceratina calcarata
TGTAATGGCCATTGTAATACATATCATTATATTTGTTTTTATTTAGTCATTATCTATAATCCTCGTCATAAAGAAAAAATTTAATTTCCATTTAATAAATTGAAAAAACATTTTGTAAAATAGAAATAATAAGAATAAATCAAGTAATTCATTGTTTGGTCCAGTTCGAGCCGTGCAGAATTCACCTACAATAATTTTTCTTCAAGTAGATACTTTGCACTATAATAACGACACTATAGCAGAAATGCCATTGCAATAATTCACATCAAAATATCTGATGAAATAATGGTTTTTTTATACGAGCAAATTAATACATTTTCATAGAAAATGAGAAACTGTGTAATAAAAAATATATAATTCCATTTAAGAAAATATACTTGTTCTTCATATGTCCTAAACATTCATATATGCAGAAACTAATCACATTGAATTATGTCATCATTGATACTATAGAGGTTTTATTTGAAACATTTTTTATAAAAACCACTACTTTAGTAGAAATGGAATTGGTTCCAGTTGAATACCCCACTAGCTATACTCAAACTTGACTTCGGGGCGCTACCGTATCCCAAGATATTTCCAAATTCAGTCCCGTTTAAATGTGGTCCTCTCCCTCCGTTTTCCACCTCATTAACTCACGTACCACGACTGTGGTTATCCTTCTGCTCGAGCGTCGATTTCGTGCATTTGTTTATTTTCACTCTCTTGTCTCGTTAGTCGTTAGACAGACCTTAGCTTGTAGTTAGACTTCCAGAACGGATGACCAAAAACGTCCCTTGTTTGCAAAGTGCAGATGGATTTTAAATTTGTGCACGGAAAGTATACAGATCATTCCGCATTGTTACAAATTGGTGTATTTCTGGTGAATTTCCTAAGTATTCACTACACTAGCGTGTCTTCATAAGAGCTAGCAATGAGAAGTTTTCTGGCAATTCTCGAATGATGATAGTCAATATAGTTCCCGTGCGAAACATTAAATTATTAAACTGAATTTTACATAGTACTGTACGCTTTTTACATTGATAAGTGTTGAGGCGTATAATAGAATATCTTCGTAGCAAATATTTGGACCTAATATAGGTGAGTAAATTAAACTGAATTAACAGTTACTCGTAATTATTACATATAGACTGTGAATTTTTGTGCAAAATGAAATATTCGTGGTAACAGTTAATAAAATTCATTCTAAATAGATATTGTAATAGGCATATTTCTTAACATGGCAAACATTCTTTACATTTACTACCGATACAATTTTTCTACAAATGCGTAAAATTCGCTGTCTAATCATATAGTACAGTAAACCTTAGGTTTAACGGATTTCAATGAATCTACCGGATATTTTAACTGGACATACTGTGTGTAACTTTATTATAAATTTTATTATATGTGTTTTCCATTATATGTACATACATAATCTATCACAATTATATGCTACATACTTCAATTAAAAGATAAGAATGTAAGAAAACAGTTGTACGTCCAACTTAACCGGCTTCCAGTACTAGCGGACGCACGACCTCCCCTTCTCCCACAGAGTCCGTTAAGTCTAGGGCTTGTATTTCCTTTTGTCCTCGCTAACGATGCTTGGCTTATTTCTATAAACAGTTCATATTTTGTGTTTACTTGAAGCGAACAGCTATGTATTTACATAGATACTCTGACTAATTTGGAGGATTAATAATCACATTGGTAAAGAGATACTTACAGTCCTTATCAGCTTCCTCCGCCATTAATGCTAAGATAAATGTCTTTTTTTAAAAGTTATTACAATGAATAGTAATTAGAGATGCGAGAATCCAATGATCGGGACAGTTCGGAACAGAGCGGGTTCTCGAAAACGTTCGGCACTACCGAAAATGTTCAAAATTCCTTAAAATGTCCGGGATTCCTAAAAATTTCGAGGATTTGATTACCGTTATGAGACTACAAAATCAATCGTGATGCGAGATTTTCGATATTTTAAGCGTTTTCAAAAATTAAACTATAAAATTGATTCATTCGTTCTCATTTTTACTTATTTAATTTATTAATGTAGAATTGTATAGCTTGGAAAATAAGGTAGAAATAATATACCAAACAAGTAATAATTAACCTTTAACACGAGAATTGGGAATAAAATATCGTAATTATTATCTCTCGAATGTTTTCGAGAACATTTTCGTAAATCTCGACATAATCGAGAAACTCGAACATATTCGAGAATCCCAATATTTTCCGGAATCTCAAAATTTTCAAGAAACCATCCCGATTATGAGAAAAATTCTCGTCTCGATCTGACCCGGAATTTTTGGGTCCTCGCGCATCTCTAATAAAAATGTTAGTTTTAACATTGATATACAGGGTATCCCAGAAGTAGTGTTAGGCCCGGAAA
>NW_017160229.1:659032-679735 GCF_001652005.2 Ceratina calcarata
CTCTTCATTTCCAAGCCTAACACTAGTTCTGGGACACCCTGTATATTAATCTATACATCATGTATGTATCTTTCTAGGATTATGGATGCTAAAGAAGACCCGATGTCTCTTGATACTTTAGAAAGTGTTATAACATATGCTGAATGTTATAATAAATATAAATCACTCTTATCACGTGCAAGTGTATCAAAGGAAGAGTTTGAAAGAGAGTATCGCCAATTCTGTGATACAGAATCGAAGGAGAAAGGATTTTACCTTGTAATTCTTGATGAACTTAAAATAGCAGTGTTGACAAGTGATATTAATACCTTTAAAAGATTGGACAATTTCATTGCGTACATAAATGACATAGCAAATAAATCTAAATTGAAAGATTTCTGTAACAGTACAGATAATCCTTTAAGAAATACCAATTTAGTTATTTTAGCTTGTAAATATAATGAAGTAGAGATTTTAAAACATATATTTAGCAGCAGCAAGATTTTAAACAATTTGTCTCTTGATATTGGGAGAAATGCTATATGTTTTAACGATAAGGACGAAGCATGTCACAATGCGTTTTATTATTCTGTGCGTTCGAACAATGTTGAACTTCTCGATACCCTTATTAATAAGTGGCCAGATGATTACTTAGCTACTCATTCATTACAATTAGATGAAACCCTTTCAAGCGTCTATGAAGAAATAAAGTTAAAGAATATACCATTGTCAGATGAGATAGAAATTTACATCGAAAACAAATTACTAGAACTCCGCTTCTTTTCTGACGACCTTACTGAGAGTCAAACTGTGAATAACACTTGCGATGACATCAAAGAACGCATTGACTTAGTTATTGAGAATGTTAGTTCGTTAGAGGCTGATTATTCGGGGGCAAGAAGAGTAGATGAAAGGTTTTTATTTTTAATAAAGTGTGTTGCGCAAAATATTAATATATTAAAACAGCAACTGAGGTCAACGTACAATAAGATACCTTGGGAAGAGATGGAGTTTTGTTTGACTAGTTACATTTCTTCGCACGTAAAAAGACAAGAGATAAATTTATTTTACCGGGCCGCGTTAAATAAACGCAAAGTGCTTGGTTATTTGAAGATTTTTGCAAAAGTACTTAAAAACGAGGGAGTTCTCGCATTGTCCACTGATCTGCCAAAAGAAAAGCGTGAGGAAATTGTCTCAAAAATAATTAACATTTATCCTGAACTCGAAGAATTGTACGCCGATTATCGTCAAATTAGAGATGTTTATTCTTTACAAAAAATGGACGATTACATTAAATTAGCGTTATCGGTCGATACTAAACGGAGGGAGGGGCAATTGGTTATTTTGAGAGTTTTAGAAATCTTCGGGGATTGTTTGAAAAATACTTTAGAATTTCCCAAATTATCTGCTAATACGAGCAAACTTTTACTACTGACGTTGCCAGAAACCTCGAGAGAAGTTATTATGGATCTGTGGAACTCCCCATCGCATGCTTATTCGCTCGCTAGAAGAATAAAACTTGAAAATAATACGGATATGAGATTTTTTACCGACTTTCAAGATGATATTAAAATGGTTAGCGTTACAATCAATGATATACTTCACGAAAAAAGAATTTTAGTTATGAAGACACTGTTGGAGAACATTATTAGCAGCGAAGCCTTGGATGAAATAGCAGAAATGGCCGAAGCGTTTACTAATTCGAACTTGAATTTAACCTCGGAAGATCTGGAGACCTTGGAACGCGACAAACTTGAAATGCTTGTTAATGAGCTTAGTGACAGCATACAGAACAAGTCAGAATTCGAACGTATGCTTCTCCATAACATTCTGAATATAATCGGTATGTCGATGAATAAAGATGGAAATACGCAAAGGAATGACTGGATACCATTTCATATGTTAAAATGTGGGAGCCTGCTATTATCGACAAATAATAACGTCGATAATAATATTGTTAGAAATATTAAATACCATGCTAAGGAAGCCTCAAAGAACATAATCCTCCCAATAGAATCACGTAAGCTGAATGACATCGTACAATTGTCACAAATGGTTTTCTTTAGTGCCCAATCGAGATTGGAACAAAATGATCTTAACGAAATCAAAAGAATAGTTGACCACATTTCTTACTTTACCAAATACGGAATGAGTGACATTGCATGGGTGGACGGCTTGGGAGGAAAACTCATCGGAAGGAGTTCCTTTATTCGTGTACGTAAGCAAGAAGAAAGGTATTATAATTTGCTCACGCTAAAACTGAGTGAACTGAAAAATATTTTAACCGATAATCTATTAATGAATAATTTAATTGAGAACCTGTCTTCTTATAAGAACAATAAAAGTTTGCAGTCAATGATCGAAATTCTTGTTTTGGACATATTGTCGATACTAGACAGTTCGAAAAATTACCTAGAGAACAATTTATTTTTCTTGGATGATTACTTTCCGTTGTTAACTGGAAAATGTTTACGCGATCACTTGGCACACGATAATGCCACAGTAAATGTATTGTTGTCAAATCCCTCGATAATGGTTGTCTTGAATGCTAAGAAACTTGTCTACGAGGATATAATGAAGCGTGAGAAAAATCTTGGTAAATCGACTAGAGTTGATTGTTCGAAATTAAGAAGTAGGTACAGCCAAAGCTTAATCTATATTGCTAATCAGGAAAGAATGTTCGCAGCATTAGAAGAAGGACGCCTCGAGGAACTGAAGAGTTGTCTTCAAGCAGGAGCGGACATACACGGCAGAAATATTAATTTATGGACTGCATTACATTTTGCTGCCAAAGGATCGAATCTTGAGGTCGTGAAATTTGTCCTCAATCATGATTTGGATATTAACGTTACAGATGTCGATGGTCAAAGTCCGTTACATATTGCTGCTGCAAGTGGAAGGACGAATATCGTAAAATTTTTTATAGAAACAATGGGTTTCAAAGTGGACGTCGAGGATAATAATAAAAAAACGCCATTACATGTTGCGACTGAAAACAATCGCCAGGATACCGTCGAGTTTCTACTACTAAGTAAAGCTAACATTGATATGCGAGATACAGGTGGTAACATACCATTACATTATGCGATAAGAAATAATTGCATCGATATCGTTAAGATTTTGATGCAGGGAAATACGAATATTAACGTTAATGTGAAAAATGGGCTGGAATTTACTCCATTGCACATAGCGGCGGAATTGGGCTATATCGAGTTGGTTAATCTTTTCCTTGACAATGAAGCAGACGTTAAAGCTAAAAACGATAAATACGCGACTCCGTTACATCTGGCAGCGCTCAATGGTCACATTGGAGTAGTGAAAGTTTTACTTTCTAAGCGGGCGGATGTGAATGCAGGGGATAATGAAGGTCTCACGCCATTACATTATGCCGTTAGAAACGGCCAAAAGACGATAGCGAAAGTTTTATTGACGTATGAATCCGACCCCAATGCCGGCGATAAACTCTATAACAATACACCTTTCCATTACGCAGCAATGTTTGGACATACAGAAATACTTCAGCTTTTACTGGAAAATGGAGCTAATGCATACATCCCGACTTTTATGCATTTGACTCCGTTGCATTTTGCAGCGCAGGGTGGTCACTTGAAGGTGATTAACATTCTTATCAATGACGGTATCTACGTTCACGCTAAAGACGGATTTGGCGCTACAGCATTATACTATGCAGCAAGCAGAGGTCATAAGGAAATTGTTAACGTTCTACTAAAAAATAAAGCGAATGCTAACGTTAAAACTTTTTGCGGTTTCACACCATTGCATGCGGCTGTCGAAGCTAAGCAAAAAAAAATTATTAATTCCTTAATACGATATAAGGCTAGAATAAATAGCAAAAACAATCGTGGTATGACACCGTTACATATTGCTGCGGGTACTCCTGGTAACAAAAATGTTATCAAACTTTTGTTGGAAAGAAACGCTACGATCGATATTAAAGATAATTACTGGATGACTCCATTACATATGGCTGCTTCAGTTGGCTGCGTAAGCAATGTTTCTCTCCTCATTAAGCATAAGGCTCCAGTAAATGCTAAATCTAAGAATTACGAGACGCCGTTGTATCTAGCTGTTTCTAACGGTCATAAGGAAGTTGTTACATTTTTGATTGAACATAACGCTGACGTGAATATAAGAAGTTGCACAAGGACGCTGTTGGATTTGGCGGTTGAGAATGGTGACAATGAAATCGTTCAAATTTTACTTGCAAACGGAATCGTATTTAATAATGATTGTATAGAACTAGTATGTACTGCTATTCGATTTAACTATAAGGAAATCATTGAGTCCCTCCTGATTGCAAGCAGAGCTGATTTTCGGTCACAACTGCAGAACAGTGCAGCTTTTGAGGAAGCTCTGGAGGATGCAATTATGGCCGGTAACATAGAAATCGTAGAAACTATTGTACAGTTAACAAATGAAACCGTTAACGGAAAATACCCTGATGGTAGGACAATATTACATGTGGCTGTTAAAACAGGTCGCTTAGATATAGTGGACACTTTAATATCAAAAGGAGCTAACGTTAATGCTGCAAGTATTTGTAATATAACACCTTTGCACGTCGCAGCGGAAAACGGTCACGATGAAGTTGTAGAATCACTGATAACAAACGGAGCCAAAATCAACGTTAAATCTACAGCGGGAAATTTTCCTTTGTGTTTGGCAGCAGAGAAGGGTCACTACAGAATCGTGGAGATTTTACTGGACAACGGAGCTACGATCGACGATAAAGATGGGAAGAATAGAACACCTTTGGAAATGGCGACAGCGAATGGACATTTGGAAGTGGTTAAGACTTTGTTGCTGCACAAGAAGGTGGATCTGAACACCGTTTACAATGATTCGACGTTGTTACATATGGCTTCACAGATACCTAACTTGGAACTGGTCAAATATCTGGTGGATGAAGGAGCTAATATTCATGCCATAAATTCGTTTCACACGAAACCCATACACCTTGCGGCTAACAAAGATATTGCAGAATATTTTGTCAGAAAAGGCTCAACTGTCAATGAATTAGATATAAGTGATAAGACTCCACTACACTACGCTACACAGAAGTGTCGACTGGAAGTTGTAAAATACTTGATAGAACAGGGTGCTGACGTTAATGCTAGAAGTAACATGGGTACGAGTCCCTTACACAATGCTGCTGCAACGAATTGTAGCGACATTGTTAAATTTTTATTGAAAAACGGCGCAGTGTACAATGCCACTGACATGAGTAACAGACTTCCATTAGAGATGACCACTGATCAACGTACTGCAGAACTACTAATAGTAATATGGAGGTTCTTTGAAGCTGTAAAACATAATAACGTTGTCAAAACTGAGGAGTACATTATAATCGGAGCGCCTGTTAACGCAAGGGACGCTAACGATCTAACAGCGCTACATTATGCCGCGTGGAAAGGCTACTGCGCTCTTGTCAAAATTTTACTAGCAAATGCAGCTAATTCTAACGCACTTAGTAACGGTTTGACGCCGCTGCATTACGCTGCCAAATACTCACACTTGTCAGTTGTAAACGATCTATTGTCTAACTCTGCAATATACAATGTTATCTCTGTCGATGGTAAAACACCGCTAGATTTAGCAACAGACGAAGATATAATATATTTACTTACATTAATAAGCAGGTTATTCGAGAAAGTTAAAAACAATGATAGTGGAGTGCTTCTTGAGCTTAACCGCATTGCCAATCTCGAAACAATAAAGGCAGTAATGAATGCCTGTAATGAAGAAAATGAAACGCTGATTTTTGCTGCGATACATAGTAACTTTTCGAAGGTTCAGAGCTTGAAAGAAGTGCCGCAAAGTATAACTACTATGGTTTATATTGGAGAATTTATGCTGGATCAAAGGATTTGCTTGCTAGCCTTACTTCTCTTCAAAATCGCGTACAAGAAAAGACTAAACATATTAGGACCAAAGAATCCGTCTACGTTGGATGCTCAAATATGCATAGCACGAACGTTATTCGAGCAAGGAGCTTATGAAGAAGCTTTAACAATGTTCAAAGAAATTTTCCAGAAGCAAAATGAAACGCTAGGTTCGCATGATGAAATCACTTTAAAGACAAAAAGTATGATTGCTTGGACTTTATACAATTTAACACGAAACGAGGAAGCCTTGCACATTTATCGGGAAGTTTCTCAGAAACAGGAAGAGATATTAGGACCGAATCATCAGGATACTATGAATGTTCAATTTCAAACGGCAAGGGTATTAGATAAACTAAGAAGATACGATGAAGCTGTAGATATTTATAGGAAAGTGTTTGAGGGAAAGGAAATCGAATTAGGATTAAATGATGCATTTATTCTAGCCGCTCAAAATAATATAGCTGTGACACTAACCAACCAAGGTAAAACTGAGGAAGCTTTAAAAATCCATAATGAAATACTTAACACAGTGAAAAATATTTATGATGTCAGTCATGTCGCTAATATAGAAACGTTACATAACATCGCCTGCGTACTCTTTCAACAAAACAGGCATCAGGAAGCGTTGAATAGTTACCAAGAGATACTAAATATTCAAGAAACTGTTTTTGGGCCGAATCATCGGAAAACATTAGTCGCTCATCACGACATGATAAATTTGCTTATTAAACATGGTAAACTGATTGGCGCGCTGGTAGCCTCTATGAAAGTTCTTCATCGAATGGAAGCTGCTTTTCCGCCTTGTCATCCTATCCTTAAGGGCACAAAAGAATATATAGAATCATTTAAATATGACTTTACGTTCGACCGACCCCATCTTTCTCGAATTATTAATTATATGATGGATAATATCAACAATGGTGCTATAAATAACAAATTAGAAATGATTGAATTGAGGTTCAAACAGGAACTCGACTTAAATGATAAGGATATCGAAGGGTTAACGCCTTTACATTATGCGGCCAGCAATGGACATATAAATGTCGTAGGTTTCTTATTGAAAAATGCTGCCGACATTGATGTAGCCAGTATTGAAGGTAATACTCCGTTACACGCTGCCACTACAAATGGTCATAAGAATATTGTACAACTTTTGTTGCAACACATAAGTCATGATAAATTAAGCAATTTTATTAATGCTAAAACTACTACTACCGGCACTGCATCGCTGCATATTGCAGCTACGAACGGTTCTTTAGATATCGTCTGTTGTTTACTCGGTTACGGAGCGATTTATAATATTAGAAATAAAGAAGGTAAAACACCATATAATCTTAGCAAAAACCAAAGTATCGTCAATTTACTACAGTTAATTGAAGAATTATTTAAAGACGCGAAAAATGGTAATACCGAGATTGTCAGAAAACTAAGTCTCTTAAAAGAATCAAAACCTAATCAATTCGTGGCTGCAACAAACGCTCGTAATAAACAAATGCATACCTTATTGCAAGTTGCTATATCTAATGGACATAAAAATGTTGCAAGTGAATTGTCAAAAATACTAAAATAAGTATTTGAACATATCACTGTACAAGATATTGAATGATTGAAAGATTTGCGAGATTATTAAGAAATACGAGCCTTAACAATAATTGGAACGAACGCACAGAAATTTTTAAACTAAATGTCGATTATATTATTTTTCATTATTCTTATCTGAATTCTGAATGTATATTTTTGTACTATACAATATAAACTATTTTTCATGCATGTACACATACATGTGCCCTTTATTTCGACTCCATCCAATCATTTTGTTTTTTATAATTGAGTTGCTAAGAACAATAATATTGTGTAAGTGTGCAGCTAATAACGATTTTGTTAAAACGTTGTGCATGCGTATAACTAAAAATGGAATGTTCCAAACTTTAGTTGGGAATCCTAATATAAAAGGTAAAAATTATGTCTTCCGCTTAAATCCTTCATTCTGGCAACGCTGGTATTAGGCTCCCAATGATAACAAATATCAGGATAGCGTATTTCTGCGTTACCGATGATATATGTTATGTATATGATTCTCTGCGCCGGTCGTCCATGCCGCCAGAGCTCGTGGCTGACGATGTTGAAATCAGCAGCAGCAGTAGCAGCAGCAGCAACGTAGTGTTGATCAGAGCTGACATTAAACGCAATTCCTCTCTTGAAGTGGAGAAGAGGCTTTCCTAAAAATTTTCGTACAATAAACATTTACGAGTTATCCGCTTAGCAAAAATGCCGCGCGGTAAGCGCATTTAATTATTATTAACTCCTGATTCGAGACAGTATAATTCGTCCGTCTTGTGCCCCACCACGTTTTGTTTGTCCGCGAGGAGAACGCAGTTTCGTACACGATGACCTCGACGATACGAATTCGGATCTAATTCATGATATTCTTTCAGGTAAATATGTCAGTTACAAGGGTCGGACCCGGCACTTCACGAACCCCGAGGAACTCGAGGAGCAACGACGCCAGGAGGAAAAAAAACTCCAGTGGAGAGTCAGTATTTTTAAGTTAACCAACAGCACGACGGCTTAGATATTATTGTTAAGTACGTAAGGTCGAATTGTCCTCCTTTGATGGTCGAGCGTGATTGCCTCCACCGTTACTGATATTTTCTTTCTGGAGCATTGTACATATCGGTGGCTTGAATTACCTTTTTGTGAAAGACGGAGCAATACTCTTAATCGAATTGAGAGAAATTCAGATGAACTACTTTTTTCTTCGATTCTAATGCATAAAAAATTCTTGAGTGTTCCATGGTATCGTGTACATCTTGTGGAATTTTTTCAGATTTTTTCATTAACAACATGTATGGCATAAAAACTGACAAAGTTCCGAAACTCTAGGGTTATGCATTTTTACGATTACAATTTTCTTCCCTTCAATTCTAATGCATCAAAAATTCTAAAATGTTGTATTGTATCATGTATAATTTTTGTTAAACTTTTGTCAATTATGTCAGTAAATTGAAAATTTTGCTTAGGGAACTGACTCATTTTAATACGAATAAAAAAAGTTTTAAATCTAAATATTACACTGACATTATCTTTCAGAAAAATAAAGGAAATGATAGCTCCAGTGACGAGGACGAAGATGAACCAAAAGCACATGGTGACTCAGTAAAAAAAGGTAGTTCTTCAGGATCAGATTCGGAAAGTGATTCAGACTCGGAATCTGAAACTGAGGTGAGTTGTATGAAACAAACCCTCTTGCATCATGAAATCATAATTCTTTCGAATGTTCCCAGGGAAAGACGAAAGGCGTAGAAAACTTAATCCAAGTTGAAAATCCAAATAGGGTACAAAAGAAAGCGAAAAAATTATCTCAATTAAATCAATCTCTAGAGCTTGCAAAGCCAGATTTATCTAGAAGAGAACGGTAAGTTGGATAGACATGAGTCACGTAATTCAGTTGAATTGAACATTTAATCATTTATTTGCAACCCTGTTTCTATATTAATTACTGTATCGTTCATTCTATGAAAGATTGTATGATCGAGTGTTGTTTAATAAAGAATTAATAAGACGTTCATTTGTTTATTTTCAGAGAACAATTAGAAAGACAGAGAGCACAGGCGAACTATCAGAAATTACATGCAGCGGGTAAAACAGATGAAGCCCGCGCGGATCTAGCACGATTAGCCATAATTAAACAGCAGCGAGAGGAGGCGGCGAAAAAACGCGAGGCCGAGAAAAAAGAGAAAGAGCTCGCCCTGCAAAAGAAAACAGAACTTAGGCAAAAAGCGCTCGGCAAGAAATCCTAGAAATCGTTTCGAATTCAGGCAATTTACGAACGAAAGGAACACTTTACGTCACAGCTACTATTACTATTAACAATGATGATGCAGTTCAATCTATACTTTCATATTGATACATATACTAATTGACTAAATCTACTCGGCGCATTCACAGTAAGCGTTTCATGGAATGTCCTCGTTTAATTCATAATAAAATGCAATTATTATGATAGCTCAATTGTTTTTCTCTCCGTCGCAAGTTCCACTTAACGTTCTCTCTCTTTATTCAATCCCTAATAGAAATTTTTAACTGGTAACTAGACTATCGACCTTGTGCATTTAAAGAAAAATTGTATCGACAGTAAATATAAAGAATATTTGAACTGTTATTTCGATTAGAAAGCACGTAACTGCTTTAAACATACAATCATCCTTACTTTATAATGAATACTTGTGTTAAATCTTTAAATGTATACAGTGCACCCGGATTAAATGATCAAACTAGACCAGTATGATCTATGAGTAAAAATAAGAAAAAAATGTTGTACAATCATAGTATCTGGAAACGCTTTATAAAAAGTTATAATAAAAATACGAATCCTAAAGTTAATAGCGAATTCGTTGTTGATGCATTGGAATACAACAATAAAGCGAGCATTTATATTTATAAAACCTGCTCTTAGCCATGTTTACTATTTGAAATAGTCGAACGCGATTATGTGCCTAGTAATTTATGTAAATATCTATACTGTTATGATAAGCGAAGGAATTAGCATCAGTTTCGAAACGTCAGAACGTATATCGTAAAATTTCATACCAAATGCCAAGAACTGTTCTAGAACGAAAAACTAATGCAAATACAGTTTTGTTTTGGTGATAGCTAGAACTGCTACTTTTGAATCACTTGTGATCCGATCACGTTTTAATTCTTTCAGAATCTGTTATTTGCGCTCTTCATATGGGCCGTGCACATTTAAAGTAGTAAATTATAAAAAAGTGAATAGTTTTATCTTTCAAAATAAATAGTAAATTTTTAGAAATATCATATCAGATATTTTAAAAATTGAAAGCTACTTCCGATTACTTTATTTTCTGTGATGGAAATTCTTGAACTGCCGTTAGAGAATATCACGGAAGATTCCCTAATAGGAGAGCGTCACATTTTACGGTGTTTGAGGGATGGTATTCAAAATTACTAACGGTAAAAACGGTCAAAAAAGTGATTATGGTCGTGATTTTGTACAGTACTTATTATAATCACAATACCTGCTAAAGTATAAAGGAAATATAGCTTTTAATTTTTAAAAAATTCGATACAATATTAAAATTAAATGCCCATGCACGGCCCATGTGAGGTGCGCAAGTGCAGACTCTGAAAGAATCAGAAGCAATCCCGAATTCCTATGAAAAATCATCGTGATTGGGAACGAACGTGATGGGATCACGAGTGATTCAAAAGTAGCAATTCTAGCATCACTGGTTGCGATGTTACGATCATATTGCGGTCGGTAGACTATGTCAAACTGAAACTGAAAAACTGGGCGCATTTGCCCCGTCGCATACAAAGAATACAAAGAAACAGAGCATTCGTAACGGGGGACGGCACTTTGAAATAGAAACATTAACTTCTTTTTAATGTAACAAACTGAGATAAAAGCGTTTGCAGACATGTTTATATAACATTATTTTCTTATTTTTATTTATAGAACATATATTGGTGCAGTTGGATCATTCAATTCTGGGACACCCTGTACATATCTCAATTATACATTTTGATTAAAAATAGTCATAAGGCGTATTGCCAATTTTATTTTGCTATCGTGTTCGTTAATTTGAGATTTCTTCTATTCCAGGCAGGTATTGATAACAATAGTTAGGAGTAGAAGATTGGTATCGAAGGAGTTTTAGCGGGCGGCTTGACATCAGCGTCTAACGGACTTTCATGATTCTTTCTAATGCTTCATCAAAAATCATTTTGCACAATATATGCTAAGAACCTCGATGAAAATATACAACCTCGATTCAGACAAAGCATTAATTCGTGTACAAAGTTCATGCGTCTAGTTGGCTATAATTTGGTGTGTCGATCGGGTAAAAAGAGGAAACAGGATGGAAGACAGACAGTGCAGGTTCTGCAGTCGAGCCGTTGATCCGAGCCGACGCAATGTGGTCGGATATCATCTACGTCTTACTACTATCGTTCTGTGTCTTCATTGGGTTTTATTACCGTAACATCAGTGACCCGGACGTGAAAAAATGGATCGGAACTATCATCGGCTTCGCGATTACTGTGATCGTGTCTGGGAGCCACACATATTATCCTTTAATCTTCACCCTGATTAACGCGATTATCATAACCAAGTTCTCACCGAAGTACGATAGTATTTATTATTATTATATTATTGTACATATTATTGTACGCGTCGAACATTTCAAACAGAATTTCAGTTTCTTTATCTTATCGGTCAAACGTCTTAACTTTCAAATTATATGAGACGTAGGTTTCCCCCTTCTTTTTGAACGATGTATCGAATACACTGTGCGTGATGATGATTGTTCACTTTTAAGAGTCATAATTGCTACTTATCGAGTATTAAAGTAGTCTCGATTGCAATGTGATTCAAAGTTCTTAGTTCTACGTTCGATTATTCAGTCTCATGAGAAGTATAAATATTTGTTACAGTTAGATGAACAGGAAATTGTTAACATATCATTTTTATGTTCCAACAACGAATTTTCACTGTTTCTAACTTTGTCTTTTGCAGACTATGTCACCTAGCCAGTTTTTATTTTTCATTTTTTTACCTACTTTTCGTATCCCGATTGGGAGACTATGTCGGTCTGCCAGTAGTATCGACTCATACAAACCTTATACTTATGATAATGACACTGAAAATATCTGGCCTGGCTTTCGAAATAAATGCTGCTGATGGTCGAGACGATGCCCAAGACGATGTGGAAGGTGTCAGCTCTAAGGCACTAAAAAATGTAGGGATAACGGACGTATTCCATTACGGTTTCAGCTACATGGGACTATTAACAGGTAACTTTTGATTCGATTCAATTTTAACATTATGCTGATTTTTATCATCTTGTAGGCCCTTATTATCGATACAGAACTTATTGGGATCACCTACACAGACCGTTTTACAAATGCGTAGACCCTTGGACTTTGACCCTACCTAAACTTCAAGCAATTGTGGTCTACTGTGTCTTGTTTTTGATAATGAATTACTTATACCCTGTCAATGTAATACAGATTTTCTTTTTCAACAGTAGATCGCGGATTTTTATGCAAATTTCATGGTATCAGTTAAAAAGATTCTAAATGAATATTTTTTTTATCATATAATTATTATAAATGTTAACACGTTGAGTACCGCGTCAGTCATCGGTGACTGACACTAACTTTCCGTTCAGGCCGCGACAGTCTCAGGCATCTCAGTCAATTTTTCTATAAACGTACCTTTGATATTTTGTAGAGTTTTCAATATAGCAGACATTCTTTATACTTAATGCCGATACAATTTTACTATAAATCCGCTGTCTATTTAAGAGCGCACGGACAGGATACTGAATTCTATTTCAAATTTCAGTACGTCTTGACGGAGGAATACGCGGAGCAGTCTTTTCTTTATAGGCATTTCTACATGTACCCCACATTCGCGGTGTTTCGATTAAGAATGTACATTGGTATGGGTTTAGCCGAATGCGCTTGCCAGATGGCTGGATTGGGTGCATACCCGGCGAAATCGAATCCTCTTCCAGGGATGGGGCCGAAGGATTACATGAGGATAGAGAAAGAGTAAGAAATTCCTGGTAAATCGATTAATAATGAGAATTGTAAAACGTATTTCGTCACAGATTGCCGGAAGACTTGAGAGCCGATGAATGCAACTTTAATGCGGTTTATAATATGGATGTTAAGAGACTGGAAACGTGCATGTCCGTGAGAACAGCCATGAAAGCATGGAATGGATGCATTCAATATTACTTCGGCGTCTACGTGTACAAACGATTCCCGTATAAGAGCCTGAGAACTCTAGTCACGTTAACGTTGTCTGCCATTTGGCATGGCTGGGCGCCTGGCTATTTCATTTGTATTTGCCAAATACCTTTGTTCATGTTAACCGATGATCTAGTCACGAAGTTTTATCGGCAGAACGAAGAAGCCACTTTTGTAAGTACTAGATACGGTGGCTACTCAAAATATGGGTATTTATGCATTTTAAATAATTTAAAGAAAGGCAGTGTGCAATACATAACATGTAAACAAATGCAAAGTATTCAAAGTTAAACACAATTTATAATAGAGAAACCAGTGATTCTTATTAATATTCGGGTACACTTTAAAATAGAATAACTTATTCAATATTGAATCAAACAGCTTCCTTGAACAGGAGTTTTTTTATATTTTTGTTACACATTGTACAGTACTCTAAGTCTTCTAATGTACCACAGAAAATTAAGTCGTTTGATTCAGTATTAAAAAAATTATTGTTTTTAAACGTGTTTGAATATATTAATAGGAGTGCTGTATGTTCACTTCATTTCTTTAATTTTATTTATAAAAATAGGAATTTACATAAATATCTGTAGTCGACTAATGAGACTTGGAAATTACTGACAATTCCATTTTTGTCTAGAGCAATACGCTATGGTATATGCTAGGATGGTACGAGAAAACGACTTGTATGGCTTATTTAGGAGTGCCGTTCTTATTATTAGGCTTCGAGGACTGTATGCACTATTATAAGCAAGTTTACTTCTCTGGCCACATCGTCGCACTCTTAATGTACGTTACCGTTCTCTGTTGTAAGCCGTACATTTTGAAGAAAGCTAAGAAAGAAGAGTAAGAAGAAAGTGATCAACGATTCTGCACGAAATTGCATGTCTTTCTAATATTTAGATATATATAGGTATACATTTAAACGAAATACGTATTTGAATACGTATTTCCGCGTAACTTTACAAATCGAGCCATTATCTACTTCTAAAGAAGTCTAGGGTAACTTAGGTACTACACTCTTTAGGGTATTTTTATTGTTTTTTTTTTAGATATATATTAATGTAAGGATGATGGTCATTAGACTGAGGATTTTTATGCAAAATAAAATATTTATAGTAGCCGTTTAAAAAATACATTTTAGATCAACATTTCTTTTATCATTTAAATATTGCAATATACAATCTACTTTTGATATTTTCTATATTTTTGTACATTGCATGTAGTGCTTTCATTTCTTTCTACATTAAGTTTTCGTAGAGATCCATAAAATCTGCGGTCTAATGATCACGTGTAAAATGCTTGTTAAAGTAAAGCAATACTTTTTTTTATTGTTGTTGAATCAATGAGTCCGTAGGGTGTTGAATAATAAGTTTTACTCTAATTAAAAGAAAGATTCTCCTCGGATATTTAGAGGACTCTTCCATTTATTTAACTGAGAAATAAAAAAGATGTATTTCTTCGATAAAGTAACTTTTATTCATCGCACAACCCACCACATTTCTACAAAAATGTACCTTGGAAACAAAAAATAGAATAAATAAAATAATGTATATATTAAGACATTGTCTTACCTCTATTGTAAAACATACTTACTCTACCGATGTTTACTGAGACCTGAAAGAAAGAGACACAAGAAAAGCGAGAGGATCCCATTTCCCACCCGTTCAATTATTCATAATGTGGCGGCAAGTGTTCCAAAGCGATGATCGCATATAAAATTGAAAATTTACGAACCCTTTCCACGAAATACGAAAACAACGATAATAAAAATGCAATTGTTCTGTTTTCAAAATAATGGAAATTAGTTCTGATTTATAAAAATGAATGATTAAAAACAGGAATGAAAGAGTCTGACGTTAATTAGCAAAAAAGAGGCAATCGAATGTATCAAAACTTACGAGTCGGACCTACGCAGAGAACAAAGCATGCTCGGTTTCGAATGAGCCAACCCTGGAGAGGAATATACAATAATTCGTTTGAAGAAACCACGCGAAATACAATTAAAATGTAACTGTTGAGAATGAGTCGTTGCCCGCGAGGTCTGGTGATGCTCTACCTGCAAACCGGACGAAGGTGGTCGACAGAGACAGCAACCGCATCCGTCATATTTTCTCAGCGCACTCCCGAGAGACCGTACCCTTCTGCGATTTCTGCACACACGGCGACCCCCCACTGAGAGAGAGAGAGAGGAGAGGAGAGTCGACGGAGAGCTTTCGCTCACACAGACTTTCTTTCTCTCGCCCCTGATCTCGAATCTCTCGCGCGAATCTGCTTTCACCAGACCACCAACCGCTCGCTACTGCAAACTGCTTACAGCCCTGCTACTCTCGGCTTACTGCTTACTCTCAGCTACCCCATCATCGGCTACACTCGCCACGCCACTCCTTTCCACCGCCTGTGGCACCATAAAATTACAACTTAGTTATATAAGGAATAAACGTGTCGCATCCGTGTGTCAGGAATTTTTCATATCTTTCATTATTTTCGAGATATTTGAAGATATAACATTTAAAGACAAAGCAAGACGTTAAGTACTACGAGCTAACTTAACGAAATTTAGTATACCTAAGATTAATGACAGTTAATAACATTTAGAAATAAAACATTTAGCAGAATTGTGAATGTCGAAACTAGAACTGATGTTTGAGAACGGTACAGCATGTGTTCATATGCGCATATTCTCAAGATTATCTAAATTCATTTTTAGATAGATATAAACGGTAAGAAAATTGATTAGACAGTATCGTCTACACCTAATTTATTTGATATTTTAAACACTGTCTAAAACTATTCGAGTAGTTCCGGCCTCTGCATTTTTTATTACACTTTATTAGAAATGGGAAACTTACATTAAATAAACCTGTCTACTATTACAGAAACGCAGAACTTATTTCTATAAATTTATTTGAAATTTTCCTTTCTTTCTCCTGATTGATAAAGGTCGATCATCGTAAATTAATAGAAAATTAGGACAATCATCACGATTTAGAAGTTGAAAAGTCGATCTCACGACACAGTTTACATTACCTGCTAATTACCATATATCACTCCTCGTTTATTTTCAGTGATAATTTAATCCACCTTGTTCGAAGCAATTTAATGAACGACGGAAAGACTGAATTCGCAATTGACACTTTTAATCGAAATAATTGATTTGCTGCAATATCATACGTATGCCACATGATTCGGAAAATGTAGGAAACAAATATAACTCACTTATATATAGTCGCGTACTAGAAATTGTGCACACTATATATAGTACAACGTAAAAAGGAACGTTGTACGATTCGAATAACAATTTTTATTCACAGAATATGAACTCGAATGTGATGTGCTCTACTTCAGTAAAATTCCAAACTAATTTTAGAACAGTGAAACGTGTATTTCCTATGAAAATCTCATAATTTAATCAAAATCAGATGTCAATTTATTAATCAAGAAACAAGCTGTCGTGGTCGCTGCATGGCGAAAAAAAACGATATATTTACTTCGAATTGGGAAAAAAAAGCAAAAGCTCGGTACTATATATGTAGATATATATATATATATATGTATATATATATCACTTAACAGATTAATGAATAATTATGAGAACTTGAAAAATGAGTCTCTTAAACTCACAGTCTAGATACAATTACATTTAAAATTAGTTTTTGGGTTTTCTTATCTCGTTTTATCATTTGTCTAACCCAAACAAGTGCGCTGTCGTAATTAATATGTAAGTGACAGAAGAAATGTGAACGTGCGACAGTGTTGCTCTAGGTATAGAGGGTAATATAATACCTTTTTGTTCTCAAGAAACGATTATTCTGCATTCGCGGCGTGTGCATCTGTTCACAGTTGTACTTGCATATGGTTCCATTACTTCAGTCTCTGAAAAAGAAAAAGTAAAATATTTTAAATGAACATATTTGAAAAGAACGATCGAGAATTCATGATGACTAGACTCCGGATCTTTATGCAAAAGAAAACATCTATTGCATATGTATATGTTTTCGATAAACATTTGTTTAATCGCGTAAACACTGAATTATGTATTTAGCTGTTGATATTCTTAATTGTCTTATATATCACTCGACGTTTGTCACTTATGCATGTACAGTGGCTTATGAAAGTATTCGGACATCTTTTAAAACGAGATAACTTTTTTAATATTGGGCCGAACGACTTGCATTTTCTTTCGGATGTTCGGAGGTCTGGTTTACTACGTAATATGTAACAAAAAATTGCTGTTTGCTAGAATCTCGAAGTTAAAAGGACAAGGTTTTTAACTTTTTTTTATTGTTTTCAATAAAACGTTGAAACGTCTCGTTTGTAGACCTAATTAACAAGGAGAACGAACAATCGTCGGGTCATCGATTTAGTTGAAAGTTAGTAAGTTTAGTTAGTAAACAAGATCTCTAATCGTCTAAAAAAAAATTAATATTTTATCTAGTATTAATAAAGGTATTATATTTTGAAGTGTGTCCGAATATTAATGTAAATCACTGTATTGATTAGAAGTACAAGAGTTTTACATTTACAATTTCTTTTTATACAATTTTCTTATAATTGCATAAAGTCCGCAATCTAATGATGACTTACCTCGATTTGGAACGACTGTCCTTTTGTCTGTCTGCAGATTTGCTACGAGAACGTGACTTTCCGCGTGAGCTCTTACTATCAGAACGTGAACGACTGCGGCTACGGCTGTATGATCGTCTACGATCCCTGTCACGGCTCCTAGATCGACTGCGAGATCTAGTGCGCGACCGTCTTCGATCCCTGCTCCTGCTACGTGATCTATAAACAAAAGAAACTTCATCTTTTTATCTTCTTAAATGCATTTTATATTCATATATTAACTCTAGAACCGCCGCCTTTTTATATATATGAATTTCTCCATTCAAATATACACAAGCATTTCTCTATTCAAATATAAAAACAAGTCGTTTTGACTGAATTGGTAGTTCTAGTATTAAATTAATTATTATATACTTAAAGACTACAGCGCTGGTTTTACTGCGTTGACTGGAAACTGGAATTGGAACTGACCAGCTAGGAGTTACGCGCCCATCACGTCTCACACCAATAATTTTGAATTATATTCGTAAAGAGGCACACGGCATTGTGAAATGGAAACATCAACTTCTTTTTAATGTAATAAACGATATACGATGTAACATACGATAAATTGCAGGAACTCTCGTATAGCACTGCATTCTATGACACTGTTCCATTCTAACACGATAAGAAAATTACAAAAACTTTCGTACAACACTGTACTTCTACAGCACTAGATAACATGATTTTTGTTTAACATATTTAAAAACTAAATTACCTTAAAATAATGACTGGTAGGAATAATAAACTATAATGACTTTGCATGAAATTATATAAATAAATTATAATTGTAAGTGACTTTTCCATCTTTAAGACCAATTTTTGGAAAATCAAGCTTTAGTCCCGAGCCATGTCTGATAAAGATAAAAAAAACAACGTTTAAGAAGGAATTTATTTCTTTAGAAGTAAACATACAAATATTGGATCGTCTTTTAAAAGTTTTCGGAATAGAACCCCCTTTTTTGTACTGGGTCTGGGTCTCATATCAGTTTCACACAACACGGCATTTTCTAGGAACCTATCTACCGTGTTATAGCTTAACCTGTAAGTCGTTAATCAAAACTGCTGTTCTCCAAGGTGAGTGGATGTTCTCTTTCCCACTTACGATTATAATTCGATTACATGTAGAGATTCGCACAATTAAGAGTCGGTTAACATAGAGAACTTCTTCTTACAATCACTGATCATTAACCAAGCACGTTACCAAAGTACCACTGTACTTGTTGCAAAATGTAACTGGAAAAAAATTACCTTCCACGCCGACGGCTTCCACGGCTGCGATGTGGAGAAGTTGGTCGCCCATATCGTGCCATTTGAACCCTGAGCTCCCTACCATCCAGCAATCTTCCATCCATAGCGTCTAGTGCATCTTCTGCATCCCGTTTATCATAGAATCTGAAATATATCAAAGTTTTATATCACCAAAACTGCGACCCTCTTTATATATATATGACAAGATCAAGTAGATCACATATGGGCAACATCTGGCTTGCATCTGGTATGATAATAAATATAATAATAAATACTAGACTATCGAGATTCATTTAACATTAATTTGTTTTATTTCATAATTCGGTTCGGCTAAATTGGCACAGCGATGAAATGATAATTTCGTTCGAATCTAGGAAAAATTGTCTATGCTTGGAATCTTGGAGTAGATACTTTGCTATGCTCCAACGATTTGTTGGTATCTACAGACTCAATCGCGCTATCTAAATATCACAATGACGTCACATTCGTATAATCGTGATTATAAAAATACGTCTAATAGATAGATATAAGGGAAAATGGTTTTTCAACGTACCTGACGAAAGCAAACCCGCGGCTTTCGCGGGTGAAGCGGTCCCTTGGTATATAAATGTCGCCAACCTCGCCACATCTCTCGAACACGCGTCTCAAATCCTCCGGCGTCGTTCTGTACGTGAGATTGTCTACTTTAAGGGATACCATCCCGTCGATTCGGGGCGGTGGTCTGCCGTAGCTCATATTCGCCGGCTTTTCGGGCTCGAGAATGAACAGAACACACTACGAACCGAAAAATCAGTTACGGTTTAAGTGGCACACGTCCACGCACATCAGGAACAAAATGGCGAGTGGCGGAAGAACGGCCTCTACCTCTACCTCTACGCGCAATGTGGTGGGAAATGACGTGACAATGTTGTACTACACGAGTCAAACCTCTTTCCGCTAGTATATCAAGCGTCCAATGTATTTTCGTTAACGCGGTAAAAGAGAAAAGAGAAATATTTTGCAGGAGTTTCTGTATTTTTTTCTTACATGTTGATAGAAAAAGGGGAAAATTTTTATTTATTTTCTTCCTAGTCTGAAGTCTCTTATTTGGACGGTCGATCTATTTTTCATTCCATCAGGGTTGCAGATGAATGATTTAAATCTTTAATTCAATTGGACATTAAATAAGTGGAAATTAACGTTT
>NW_017160229.1:680574-723428 GCF_001652005.2 Ceratina calcarata
ATTTCGCGGTCTCACTGTAATATTCTTCTATAATTTTATAATAAGATAAAATTATAGAAATATATTACCGTGAGCCTGCGTGACAATTTCTACTATTATAATACTATAATATAATACTATTTTTTTATAACTTTGAAACGACATGTAGAATTATAGAAATAAGTAATCAAAGTAGTGCACTGACAGCATAGAGTACATTATAATCATTGATTTCTAACTATAATCGCAATGAACTAGTGTTCGATCGAAAACTGAACTTTTCAGAATTTTAAAAAAGTATACAAAACTACAAAAATAGGACAGTAAGTAGAAATTGTGATGAGGACAGAAATTGGGACATTTTCCCTATGCCCACAAAAGTATTTGGATGTTAATATTTTTAGAGTAAAAATTGACACAATAGAAGATAATAGACAATTCTAAAAGTTTTTAGTAGTTGAAGTAGCTGTTAAGGATGTATTGGCTATACAGTCAATCCCAAAAGTTTATGCACTTTAGAAACGCATTTTTTAAAAAGAAATCAGACTTTGGAAGTGCATTGCTAATAATAAACAACAACAAAAAATTTTTTATCTTTCCGAGATTTTCCAAGGGGTACCTCTTCAATTTCTTCCAAATTTTCGTTTTTGGCCAATACAGCTACTTCAACTACTAAAAACTTTTAGAATTGTCTATTATCTTCTATTGTGTCAATTTTTACTCTAAAAATATTAACATCCAAATACTTTTGTGGGCATAGGGAAAATGTCCCAATTTCTGTCCTCATCACAATTTCTACTTACTGTCCTATTTTTGTAGTTTTGTATACTTTTTTAAAATTCTGAAAAGTTCAGTTTTCGATCGAACACTAGTTCATTGCGATTATAGTTAGAAATCAATGATTATAATGTACTCTATGCTGTCAGTGCACTACTTTGATTACTTATTTCTATAATTCTACATGTCGTTTCAAAGTTATAAAAAAATAGTATTATATTATAGTATTATAATAGTAGAAATTGTCACGCAGGCTCACGGTAATATATTTCTATAATTTTATCTTATTATAAAATTATAGAAGAATATTACAGTGAGACCGCGAAATAATTCATATATTATTAATAATTTTAACTATAATTTTAGAAAATTATAGAAAAGTAAGTGGGAAGAGAAAAAGAAGAAATAGAAAAAGAGTAGAATCGTGACGTGGCCAGAAATTGTGACATTTACCTCATATCATGAAAATGACGAATAACAGCAGTAAAACGAAATTTGATTCCCGAACAGAGTTTTATGTAAAAAATTAAATTCTTCATACAATATCGGCACACGCGGTTCATAATAAATTGGTAGATAAACATTAATCGCAACAGAATCGTTAACGCATTTTTTATTTTAAGTTTCAATGAAGCTGCATCTGTGGTATCACAACAATGCCCCCCAAAATAATATCTCATCAATATAATCGCATTTAAAAGTCCACTTCTTGATTCAATTACACAGCTTCGATACCGTTTAGAAAAAAACGTATCGTCCTACCAACTGTAAGAAAAGGGCAAACGCAATTGTTGTACATTTTGGTCCTTTGCCGTCCCCGCCGATCGTCCGTGCCTGTCGACACGTTTGCCACAATATTTTGTCCAAAAAGAAATCGCCGATTTTTTTCACGGCGCGAGATGATCATAAAAATATAAGAATAGACCAGGCGATTGAGAAAAACGAAATAAGAGATAGACGGAAACTCCTCCAAAGCATGTTTCCTCTATCTTTTACCCGGTTAACAAAAATACATTGGGCACACTCGGTCTATTCTTTTATATTTGGACAAGAAATGAAACTACAAACGTGCTGACAGCAAACACAGATCGCACAAATACTCTTTGACTTATCTAGGCGGTAGGCAGAAAAATAAGAGACGTCGAGTGACCGCGATTCTCGCTCTATATTCTTTCTTCTTCCAGTTTCCTCCGTTCATCAACGAGCACGTAAATAATACGAAGCGTTGGTCTCCGAATTAATGAAAAAGTAATGTACGATTCAAAAAATTTCATTAACAAATCACATAGCAGCCTAATAAATAGCTTAAAAATGTCTAACAGGGTTCTTATCGTTATAAGATACAAAAGGAGATTCGAAAGTGAGATTATCTGGGATCAGACGGTAATACAATGTGTATACACGAAAGGAATTAAATAAAATCTGTCTGAGAACACAGGCGAAACGAATCGATTAAAAAGACTCTGCGCGAATGATAATAATTAGCAATCATAAATTAAAATAAACGGAGTCCCAACGATTCCGCGTGCGAGTTGGCTCGTTGCACAAGCACGATATTAAAAAAAATATATACATATATACATGTACCTTCATGAATATATGCATATATAATATAAAAACACAGGCGAAGTGTCGAGTAAGCGGATCGATCGTACGGGACAAACGTTTTAATACCGAGTCGATTGAGACAAAATAAATCCTGCGAAACTCTGAGAGAGAGAGAGAGAGAGAGAGAGAGAGAGAGAGAGAGAGAGAGAGAGAGAGAGAGAGAGAGAGAGAGAGAGAGAGAGAGAGAGAGAGAGAGAGAGAGAGAGAGAGAGAGAGAGAGAGAGAGAGAGAGAGAGAGCGAAAGAGACCGAACGCTTGGACGACGCGACGTCTCTTTAGGGTTTATCCCATGCAAGATTGCGGGACGTCGCCCCGTTCAAGCCACCGCTTACACTATTTACTATTCAACAATTCAAAATACTTATAATGATACACACAACCTTGAATAATCTCAACAGCTGCTGGCCTTAGCCCGAACTAACTTATTATCATAGAGATATCGGTGACAATACAAAAGTAATTCATCATTATGCTTTCCTCTTGTTATCATTTCTTCTTGCTCTATTACTAAACAAACGCGCATCACCATTTAAATATACAAATTTCCTTGCTGTTTTTAAGTTAGCCGATCAAAGCTATGCAACGCTCATACGAAACAAGAAATTAAGTTCTTTACAATCAACCGCATTAATTATTATTTCATTGCTGGTTCGTAATTGTTTTTCCATTCTCGCTCGGTTTGCAATTATGATTATAAAATATAATGCTAGCAGTACACTCTGGTCGAGACAAGGAGTGTTCGTCTATCGTTCGTCATGTTTCAGATTAATTTTTTTATTACAAGAATGATTCGCAAATTCAAAAATATTCACGTCCAGCTCACAAAAGTAGTCAGCAGGTAGTATTTCCATCGGTCAGAGTCTCGACGAGAATACATTGCTGGCATTACAAAACAAGAAATTAAAGCTTAATCGTTTTTACAATCAATTAATTATTATCTCACTGCTGCCCGTTTTTCCATTCTCGCTCAGTATACAAAATATTGCAGTTAGGGCGCACACAATTTATACTTTTCCTATTTTCCTGTTCTTCAGATCCCGTTTCTTGAATCGTAAAATGAGAAGACTCTCACCCATCGCGTTTACAACAATTTCCTCTCTCAGTTTCACGTACGATTAACCCATCGTCCTCTTCGTTTCTTTTAATTTATATCCATTTATTAATATTATTACGCTCGATATAAAAATAATACTCAGTCGATTAGTACAGATTTAATACTCAGTGTAAGAACCGGGGAAGGGGTCTTAGCGTTTACGCATTTTACCGCATGTTTCTTACATACATCATCGGTTACCGTTTTTTTCCTGTTTCTTCTGTGTCTATTTCTATTTATATTCATCGCGTGGTACACACGTCTCGCTTATGCATTAAGTATAATAATACGATGTAATTTGCTTGTAAGTAATGTGTAAGTATGTGACTTAGGATCTCTACCGAGGAATCTCGGTGAAATCGGAAGGTTCACGGTCGCGCAGACGGACGGAACGGTGCTGCTTTGCTAAATAATTCATTAATTATTTATCATCAAACACCTTTTTCTTCTCTTTTAATAGCTTCGCGAAAACCCCTTCTCTCTCTGTCATGCACAATTATATGCATTCTCTGCTTCGTTTCTCATCACTCTCGTATACAGTTGTTCATTCGCTCAGCTCCGAGGTGCAACGAAGTCAGAATTTGAAAAAAAAATTTTGTACATGGTCATTAGCAGCACCTCGGGGAGTGATTTCCTCCGCTCCCCAATCCATCGCTCTGATCCCATTCTATATTGCTCGACTTTTACACCTGAGAATAATTCAACGCGTTTCAGTCTACAGGATTTATAATTTCTTTTAAGTAAGGTCAGAGATCGAGGTACAATGGTTGCAAAGAGTATTGCTACATTGGTTCACGCGAAAGCCCAATATTAAAACGTTTACAATTTAATGTCTTTGCAGTGCCATTGCAGATTCGGAGGCACGTTTAGCTATGGGAACAGGCGATGGGCTGAGAGTAGTCTTACATTTTTATAATCGATCTACGCGCTTGTACACGTATTCGTATCAGTGTAGGAGTGTTATTATAATGTGTACAGGCACGATTTTTGTTTTTTTTTTTTTGTTTTATTTCTATCGTTGATTCAACGAAATCTCTAGGTGAAGGCACCTAAAGCATTGACCGTCCGTATCTCGTACCGCAGAAAACCGAATTTCTCGGGGTGAATGATCATTACGCGCAGTGCCTGATCATTACAAACTAATTATTCTGATCGTCCTTTACAAAAGAGAAAGAAAAAAGAGCGAAAATCATATAAAGTACAATAAATTAAGCCAGTCGTTGCCAAAAAAAAAATGTCTTAACGTCGGTGCAAAAAACGGTGAATACAATAAATTATAGTTTAAATAATTAATCAGGGGATGGTCGCTTATGTAAAAATAGACGTACAAAACAAGGAAGGGGGAAGGGGGTGGCTGGGACAGGGAATCGGGGCAGAAGGGAGTCAAAGGGTAGGGAAATCCCGAGAGGGAAAATAACTAAATAATTTAATAATTAAGTAAGACAAATCTCGCCGTCTGGGATTAAGTAGTGTTGGTTAAAACTCTTAACAGCTAAAGACAAACGCGTAGAATACTGATACATAAAAAAAAACTATAAGAAGCCTCAGCTTTTTTTTCCGTTCGTTCACCATTTGTTAAAAAAATGAACCATTGTCTCGGCGGCGGTCTTGCAACTAAATCTTATTTAAAAAGAGATATTAACGTTTAATCAAATCGATATCAATAATATTTATATATATATATATATAATATAGCAATACTCGATTCCTCTAATAATTATAAAAAATATCCTCTAGCTTCAGAATTAGTAGAGAGCTCAAACCTATAAAATGTAATTCTACTTACGCGGCTACAATTGGTAATTATAAAAAAAATATAAGGGTAATAATAGTTATGCATCCTTTTCGTTATTCAACAAAGCTACCGCGAGCCAAATATTAATACAATTGAACAGATAGAAGAAAGTGCCTAACGAAGTAACTGTCCATTGCTTTCACTTCTTGCTATCAGCGTTTTAATACATAAATAAGTTCGTTCTCTTCACATATGGTACAATTAAAAAGAAAAAAATTGGTATGCTACACATTGCTCTGTCAACAGAAATAAAAAAAAAACTGGCGGTCTTACGGCTTGACAAAAAAAAGGGAGTCAGGCCCTACGTATCTTAATCAATCGTTCTTCAACTTCATTTCGTACTAAGATGTTAAGTTTAAAAAACGTATCACGTATCTTTTAAATAAGTATCTCGTCCGGGAACGGAAGGATTTCAACAATGCCTGAAAGATAAATGGGAAATCGAAAGAGTATTTACAGAATTTGATCAAGTAAATCGTGAAGACTTATTTAAAAGATATGTCACCTCTCTCTGCTCGTGAACGACAAGCAATATACGTACTAAAAATGGAAGGATTTTTCTTCGTACGAGATAAAAGCTTGGCAATTATTCGGATAGCGTGAGAAACCTCATCGTAGCTTTTTCTTGTTCCTCCAATACTCGTCTATAGAGATACCGTTCCATCAATGCTGTTCGTTTATTATTAAAAGAAAAATAAATATACGAGAATATTAAAATATGATCCTTAAATTAACGTTGTACATGCATCAGATTTTTACAATTGTGATGTTAAATGAAATATTTTGAAAAAATGAACAGCATTAATTCATGGTGTCGCTTGTACTCGTATAATAGAATAGTGTAATCCATGTGTAGTATGTACGTGTAGCGCGTGTGTAACATATATTTACGTGTACTGATAAGGCTCCTTCGATAACGACTAAAACTAAGTTGCTCCACTAATCACTGTAAGTGAATTTCAAAACACTCCAAGTAAAGAGGTATCACTGAAGAAAATCCTAAGAGGGATAAGGGAAAAAACGAAGGAGAAATATACATATATGTATGTAAATGCTGGGTTGTCGTGAAATAGAGAAAGATAAAACGTTAATTTTTATCGTATGCCCTTAACTATACTCTATGTTATATAGACTAAATCTATTTTTGGCAAAGTTGTTTAGGTATACAATGTTAGATATAACGATACATGAGTAGATGCACTGGCCATCGTATTATTATGTGGTATTCAGAGTTGCTTAATACCTGTTTATTAACGTGTTGACTGTACATTGTTGAAAAAATAGATCAGTGATAACCCTTGGCGGAAAAGGTGAGATGTTAGTCGATAATAACTAGATTGCGGACTTTTATGCAAAATAAACTATTTATCATAATTGTCTCGGACAGACATTTATTTTATCATGTAAGCATTCGATATTTTCTATACTGTCATACGTCACATGTAACATTTATATTTTCTGTATATTCAATTACTTTAAAAATGCATAAAACCCGCGGTCTAATAATAACGAAAAGAAATCACAGTCACGGTTAAAATTTTATCTATTTGAGAAACGGATAAGGAAGAAATTTGTGGGGGGGTAGCACCTACAGTAATCGTGGAGCAATAAAATTTGTTATGTTTTAACGTTCCGGCATATAAATGAATGTTTATCTAAGTATTATTACTTCCTGAAGAATTATTATTGAATTGTCGTCGAGAGAGCACGCGAAACGAGTATTGTTTGACGACAATCTATCCTACGTACCATCGCGTTTTACTTATTGCTTTCGGAGTCTCTTAGCTTTTATATGGTGGTGTGCTGCTGCTTTAAGTACAAATTAATTGATGACTGTAACGTCAACGGGACAGTCGTGAGAAGCTTCGTCGAGACGATATTTCGAGGGAGAAAAAAGAATACGTGAACGGTAGAAAGAGTATTTAAAACGTGATTTACATCGGCAGTCTCGTGCTTATGTAAAAATATATCTACGTCGTCTAGATAATTAAGATCGTATCCTGCGCGAGACAAGTTTGCTAAAAAAAGGGGAAGAGAGAATAGATAAATCGCTGAAAGGCCACTAGATTATGTTCCTTTTTATACTGGCTCGAATCTAATTTGGCAAACCAGATTTAGCAAACTATTTGTCGCATCGTGCAACCGTTTTTCTGTTCCATTTCACATCTCGTTAAAGCCAATTAAAAAATAGATTTCGTTCGTTAGCTCAAGTTCAGCTGGGTCGTGTTTTAGTTTAAATATTACGCAAAACAACGAGACCATCATGATTGTAACGTCACTGACAGCTAAAAGCCCGTGGAACAAAACGGTTGAATTTTTGTTCACTAATCGTTCAGTGAATTCTAACAATAAGCTATTTTCTTTACTTTCTACACCTTTCCGCGAACAGTATGCTAGCACCGTTCTAAAAACGTTTTTATCATTGGTGACTGATTTTTTTACGTCATTAAGGAAACAGACAACGACCACCACATTTTCATTTTTTAAAATATCGTGCGACACCGAAAGAACAATTTGCGCGTGTATGTACAACGATCGCCCGTCTCGCTCTCTAATAGCTGCAAGCGTAGAAAATTTTGTATAAAAATATTCTTCGTATTCGTGTATATATATGTACATATTTTGAATAAGTAATTAATACTGCGTATTTAATATCATCGTTCGTTCGTGCGCTCTGCACCACGGGCTTGGTAGCTAAAGGGATATAATATGTACACATCCCCAATATTCTACCACCTCTTTCTTGTTTGTTTGTTCGTCATTTTTCTTTTAAATTCTCGAGAATAATAAGGGGAAAAAAGAGAGCTCAAAAAAGAGGATCGTATGGACGAGAATTGAGTGTGGCAGAAAGGAGAACAATCTCGTCTTCTACACCCTGTGTATCACCGGACAGACTTACTCTGTCTAGAGATTCTTAATATTTATCGTGTACCTATCAGCAGTGAATGAACCTGAAGCTGCTCGGTTTTCAGTGCGCTTCTTCGGACAAGGATGTCGCGACTAGGTTCAACGGTACGTCCGAGACGTTCTCTACGTCTCCCTCGTCGGTTTCTTCTGCCTCTGCAGATAAGTGACATTGCTCTCGCCCTTCCGCTTTTACATGCTGCTGAAATAAATTATTAATCATTGAACGAAATACGTTTCTATAGTCAATCCCGCAAGTTTCGATTTTCGAATTAATTACGCTTTGTACTAGACATGTGCTGTAACAAATGCAGCAATCCAAGTACTCAGCCGGAATACGCAGTGAAAGAAGTATGGAAAAGTGTACGTTCAAATTATTACTATTATGCTTTCAATGATTCGTATCGATATTTGCCATTTTATTAACATGGTAGAAAATTGGAAATGTTGGAAACAGAAATGTAAAAAAATTAAATAATTTTGTTAGAAATATTGCGTTAAGAGAGCAAGATACTTTTCCAGATATTGATAAACAGGCGAACTGAATTTTTTTAACGTTGCTAATATTATTGCCTCATGAAGTATCAACGATCGAGCAAAATATTTTTTTAACAAATTCTATTACTGGGGTCAAAATTAATAAATATGTTAAATTAACTGAACTTATTTAAACAAAATATTTGTACTCCACTTGTACTAACTACCTACAAGTGTTAAACTTTTTTCGAAAATCAAAACTTGGGGCTAATGCCAAAGATATAAATCTATGAGATTTTACGATACTTACATGCATTATGTAACTAGGTAAAGGAAGAGAGTAATTAAGTTGAGCGGTAGGGGCTGGTGCATGGGCACCAGGTATACGAGGCGGCGTTAACGCTGCCATCATTAAGTGGGGCTGGATTTGCCGTCGAAGAGCTGCCAGCATGTCCGCACTTTCTGCATCCATCTGCTCCGGCTGCGGTGCTATAATCGCGTCACCTTTTTCTGAAGAAAGTAATGAAAATAATACAATCAAAATACGTATATGTGAGCAAAAAACAAGTAGGAGGAATGAAAAAAGTTTGGACATTCATGTATGCAGACATTGTGTTCCTAGCGGATGAGAAAATCGAAATGAGAGATTAAGATTAAGTAGTATTCAATAGAAAGCATATAGAGAGACAAAACTGATATATTATAGTTTTCGAAACATTAGCTAAGTACTCTGCTGTTCGATCCTTTTGTATACAGAGTGTCAAGGCTAAAGGTGGCTATCGAAGTATGAAAACAACGAAAAAGAAATGAAAAGCAACGTAAGAACGAGAGATATAAGATGAAAAAAGAAAAAGAAGTGAAGTAATATAGAATTACAGGACATTAAATTAGAATTATTTAGTTATAAGAAGGCTCCGGATTTTTAAGCAAAATAAATTATTTATAGTATCAGTTTAAAAGATGCGTGTTGAGATAAATATTTGTTTGATCATTTAAATATTAAATTATGTATTCAGCTTTTGATATTCTGAATCACTTTATACATTTATCATTTCTGCATGTTCAGTGCATAAAATCCGCCGTATAAGTATCAGGAAACGATTTGTGACTACATACTTCTGTGCCTCGTCGGTTTTTCGCCTTTCGGTCTACGTCTACGCGTGTGTATCGTGTCCCTCCGCATGGTAACCGGACGATTCACTCCGTGAAGTTTGTAGTACAGCCCGCAAGCATTACAGACCATTTCCCCTTTCATGTTTCTTCTCCAAATAGTCGTGGTCATCGTGCCGCAATTTGTGCAGGACATGTCTACCTTCTTCGCCATGTTCCCACTGTGCTGATCGAATTGTTGTTTTTGGTCCTCTACCTGCGTGAGACATACAGATGATCATTTTCGTTGATACAAACACATTTAGGCATTAATAAACCTTAATTACGTATAAATATAATGTACAAAATAACAAATGTTACGTATAAATATACATATAAATTAATATTCGTTTCAAATTTTTATAACAGACCCAATAACAAAGTCAAAAAACGCGGCATTTACTTTCGTCTTCGCGATTCCGATGAATAAAAATTTGTAACGAATTGTTCTACACATTACATAGTAAACTAAGTCTTTTAGCATTGCATAGAAAAGTATGTTGTTTCGTACAATATTAAAAAAGTTATCTCTAAATTGCTATCTCAAAAACGGTGTGACATAGAAAAAAGTTTTGTACAAAACGGATCGAATGATCTAAAAAAAATCTCACAAATACTACTTGGACAGTAGACCATCTATTTCTAATTTCCATCCACTAGAATCGCAAGAAAAAAACTAAAATTCGTATTCCAATATTCGAATAGTCCGACTTTTTGTACACGAATTAATTCCATACTCTATTTTGCATAAAAACCCGCAGTTTATTAAAGTAACATATATTCGAATTTCACTTATACCTTTCCCTTCATCTTATTCGACCATGCCGTAAAATCTTGTGCTTGCTCCTCGCTCGACTCGTGCTGATAATTAACAACGTCTGGACTCATCGGAGCTTTACTGGGATAACTTTGTTTTCTACGACCCTTCGTCTCTTTCCGACCGACGCTGGCTGGACTGGACGGATTGCTGTCCACGGAAGTTCCCTAAACAAAGATCGCATTCTATTAACCATCGTAACACATAAAATATTATTGTCGTAAAATTTGTCGAGGTAAATGTGAATTTTTTTAAACACAGTGTACCTATGGAAAATTGTTTGAACGCAGGGACTTAGCCGAGGGTAAAGGTAATTCCCGTTACTCGTTATCAGGACAAAAAGCCAATATAATGGAAAAGTGGGACAAAGGATAGGAAAATCCCGTTTCTTATTATAGGAGAAATTGAAGAATTTCTCGTGCGGAACAAAGCGCGCTCCAAAATCTATAGAAACCCGACTTATCTGAACATCTGTTAACAGCGGGTTGACATGGTGGGCTTAGCGTTTACGGCGTATCACAAAGAGCTTCCCAGTTATCTATTATCTACAAGGTCTACCAGCTTCCTTACCTGCAGGCAGATGGGACCGTGAATAGATCCCCAAAGGGATCCCTTGACGCCCAAGGGTCACCCGACCTGTCCTTCTTTCCTATACCTGCACTTCTTTTCTGGTATTTGCATTGAACAAACTGCAAGGACTTCCCATGGCACGACTTTTATTTGCACGGGCCCGAAAGAGTACCGAATATAAGGGACAGTAAAGATTTTCCCTTTTTCCATAAATCTCCGAATTCCGGTCGAATGATAGAAAGTCGGAAAAATGGCCAAATGTTTTTTCTCGTTTTTATATTTGAATTGCTATCTAATCTTTATTTCGTAAATTTATATTAAAAGTACTCTAAACTATCTAATCTTTATTTCGTGAATGTATATTGGGAAACTTTAAAAAGGGATTCGGACCAGTTCTCTTATAATTAAAACTCTTAATATTTAAATATGTTCAATGGACCTTCAATGTCAAATGGTACGCACCTTATTTTCCATACACGGGACGTTGGTACGATTGCCGAGTACAGAACAGTCAGGTACTGTACGTTCGATCGTCGTCCCTTGAGTGTCCCTATAAAACCTGATTTGCGGTGATACCCTGTCCGAATCGACAGCGGTAATGCCGATTTGTCTGTTATTGATTAAAGAACGGAGTAGATTCGTAGCCTCGCCAGTAAACCCGTTGTTCAGTTTATCGCCATTCGTCCTGGTGATCTCTAAACTCCTATTGCTACGTAAGAGAAAAGAAACGTATCCATTGAGATGATAAAATTGTTTGATCTACTGTCGGGCGAGCTGTTATCTTTAAAGGAATAATCTGTTACAACCGGTAGTTACTTCGGTAAATAAGCAAATATGTGTTCAGCACACAGAATTATGTTTGAACAGCCGAAATAAATGATTGATAATATAAACTGAATATGTTTACACTTAGGAATTATGTAAACATATTTTCTTCAGGTAAACAAAAATGCGTTGGCGTACGCTTAATCCCATAAATGGACTGCGGACTTCATGCATTTATGAAATAATTGAGTGTGCTGAAAATATGAATAATGCGTGTGATTTATTACTTGGAGAGCAAGAGCACAGTCCAAATATATGAACAGAATGTTTTTGGTTACAATTCCACCGCCCAGTGCCTTTCAAAATTCTCGTCATTAATATTTAGACACGTTTTAAAATAGAATAACATTTTTAATGTTGGACCAACAGATTTAATTTCTTCTTATGTTAGATGTTAGAAGATTTTGTTTTCTAGGCAATGTGTAGGAAGAAAGTTAAAAAATTACTGTTAGCCAGAATCACTTACGTTAGTCTAAAAATCTAAGTCTCCTAACAAAAATAAATTAGGTTGTCTGGTCTAACATTAGAAAAGTTATTCTGTTTTGAAATCCGCCCGAATATTAATGAGGGCTACTGTAACCAGACTGCGGATTTTAGGCATTCATGAAATAATTGAATATGCTGGCAGTATAAACGTTGCATGTCATGTACATAAATATACAAAATGTAAAACGATAAAAGAAATTGCAGTCTGAAATGGATTTTCATAGTTGACTACATTAAATCTTCTATTTTGCATACAAATGCACTGTCTACTTATTAACATAGATGGATTATGAATACGATAGATCTGGTAAACTGGAATGATTGAGAACAACTGATATTTGTATATATTCTAAAAGGAGATATTTCAGGTATCTTCAGAGAAAGTTATTATTCAGATCGTGGGATTAGGCCGATATTTAATAAAGTAAGTGTTACAAAATGAAGCAAAATTCGCAACTACGTTTCAAATTTTAAACAATCTCATTACAAAGAGTAATTGTTCTGAATAAAATAAGAACCAGACCACTCTGCAATGTATTTTAAAAACTAAACGTACATTAAACGAATTTTGTTTTCATTCGTTTGAGAAATTTTTTATTTGATTGGGAAGTAAATAGAATCGTAGAATCAAGTAACGTAATTGCATACTTTGCATTAAAATTTACTTTAGATAAAGTTTTCAAGCTGCATGAAAGATGGAAAGAGTGTCGAACAAAATAGCACTTATATAATTGAAGAAATCAATAAATGTATATCAAAATTTAAACGCGCTGCCTTTCAATTCTCTATAAAAATCGGAATGAACTTTCCCACACCGACAACCGAGTATAAAATATGTTTAACTCACTTTGCTAGCGCCTGCCATAACTTGGTCGTCTCTTGGTCGATGTTTGTATCCGAACAATTACTTTCAGGCGTGTCCATTCTGTTCACCGGGCTGCGATTCGGGGTACTCGATTTTGATTCCTCATAATTTTCCATTTTCATCCGTTTGTTAATGGTCATATCGTAACCGTTCTCTTCACCCTCTGTATCCTGCTCGTCCCGATCTTCGATCTCTAATCTGTCCGGATCGGAACTATTCGAGCACGTATCATCCTCTGGTTCACACTTAATGTTATCATGCTCGGGCATGTCATTGGCGCGCAACTCCAAATGATGCGTTTGCGTCTGAGGTATAACGTTTTGATTAATGCTGGCCGGAGAGTTAGGCTCCTCATTGAACAGCGTCTTGTTCAATTGGAGAAATGATTGTAGAGGACTTAAGCCTGCTACTTTGGCAGTGGAGAAAGATTTCTTCTGAAACAAAACGAATTGCTCACTACAAGTTCGCTAAGAACGAAATCTATTGGAAAATAGCAAACAATCTGATTTATTATTAAAAATATGCAAAGTATATTTCTTCTTCCTCACTGAGCAGTGTCTTGTTCAATTAGAGAAATGATTATAGAAGACTTAAACCTGCTATTTTGGCAGTAAAGAAAAATTTCTTCTGGAGCAAACCGAACTGCTACTCACAACGAAACAAAAGAATCAAAACGAAATCTACTGAAAAATAGACAATCAAACTAGATTATTATTGACAATGCTAATGTGCGAAGTAGATTTCTGCGTACGTCTCGGTTTTTGTACTTTGCACCTGTTCGGAAAACGTAAGCAAGAAAACAATTATGCAGATTTTTTGTTAGTGTAATCACAATCAAACTGATAAGGTTAAAAGTTGACTACGTTACAAGAAACCTTGAAGTGTCTTACATAATTACTGATATATCAGGGCACAGAAGCAAATAAACAGTATCCTGCATCTATTAAACATGTGTTTAGAATATATACATATATGTGTTGAAGTACACTCTTATCTATAATCACTGGTTCTCAGTTGCATCATTACTTGGAACGAAATGACTGCTCGCATCATCGTTACCACGTTAAACTAATTTTTACTGGTTAATCGGTGGATGATATGATTCATAACGATCGTCTTAACGTATTCATTTGGTGCATAGGTGAAGAACGAGGGAATTCAATGAGTACCTGATCATCGTGCGATGATAACTGCTTGGCATAATCCAGGTACTGTTTGAGTATGACATCAGATTTGTGTGACACTTCACGGAAGTTGTGCAGCACATCCAACTTGTATACGCACCGGTGACAAATGATTGGTGGCAACGAATCTCCATCTTTCACCTGGATAAGAACACAGTTGCATCATTGTCTCTCCGATCGGCTCCGGTATCATCTTCTCCAGATACAGGATAACAATCCATTTCGATTGTATTTAATAAAATTTTATATTCAGAGATAATATGACAACTGCGTGAAATATAATCTGTGCACATGATATCCTTACAAGTTGAATTACATTTCCTTATCAATCGCGTGCTAAAGCGGATGCGGATTGAATTTCTACCGTTTCGGACGAGCAAAATATGGACACGGAAAATTCGTCCTCATCCCTGGATTCGGAAATAAGGAGCAACGAAATGAATGTTTTTTTTTAAGTAGGTTGGACGGAAGCGGTTTCTTTGAGTTAGAGAAGGGAGAGAAGGAAGAGAGAGAGAAAATAGGAGAGAAATACGGAGGGTATAGTCGAATGTGACAGCGACTCGTGGAATCCGCGTGTGAAACCTGATAACAGGCCGTCTAAATAAGGAGCTACCTCCCCTCTCCGCGAGATCCGCGCGATCGAGGCTCGCAGCTTATCACTGCCATTTTAAATGCCCCCGTGAGTCGGCTTATCTCGCGGACACATCTCTTGCCAAACTTTCTCCCGTGGCACGCGCATACACACACACAAACGCGCACCCTTGAGAGGCAGGGAGCGCGACGGAGATGGGAAACGGAGCCGGATAGAGACGGAAGGCAAAGCGAGACGAGGAGACAGAGAGAGACAGTCGGCGGAGGCGCAGACGGTAGAGAGAAAGAGAGAGGGAGACACGAGATTCTAAGTGCGAGTACCACAGATGGTCGCGTCTGATTTATCATCGCCTCGGCACGAGGGACCCGGTGAAAACTCCGAAACGGTACTCACCGTAATCGACAGGCACGTCAGTATCTTATCGGCGAAGTTTCGCTGGGCGCCCTCCTCCTCGAATATGGACAATTTGACACCGTCCGACGATAAACAAAGGCGACACAGCTCGTAGAACTTGGGCGGTACATCGAACATAATTGTGGGCTCCGGCTACGTTGCGCCTTGCGTAAAGCGCGAGTCATCAAGAGGTAGACTCTTCCCGCGGCCCAAGTACTATCTTTCTCCACTGCCACTACGCGTTTAGCGACGAGGAAGGGTACGCGATCACTTATCACAGTCACCGCCGCGGCTCATTGTCAGCGGCACAGTACACACGGTCATGCGTCTGTGACTCTACGTAGATGGGAGACAACTACCGCACTACCGGGCGCGAGCGTTTCCTCTCCGAGCTACGTTTCACGATCCTGACCGTTTGATGGCGCTTGCGATCGTCTCGCTCTCGCTATCGCATTATCAGGATCACGATCTTATAAGACAGGCTTAGGTAAACGGAACGTGAATGGAACTGCAAATTCAACACGGCGGCTTGTGTGGGAAGCTCCTACACATGCGTAGAAGAATTATAGAACCGCAAGACTTGGTATACGAATTTCGATATATTTAGGATTTAATTTCTCCGATTCTACAATTTCTCAAAATTAATGGAGAATTTCAGAGACGCACTACTGTACCAGTAGTATGTGTGAGAATATTTGTCAAATTTTTCTATCTAAAATATATGTTAAATAAAAATTAATGAAATTTTTAAATTCTGGAATAATGAATTTGTATCACTGCCATAGATTCATAATTCATTAATACTACCATAAGTCATAATCCTTGCAAATTTAAAGAAGGGGTATATCTTGAATTACGATTTCCGATTTCTTTTTTATTTAATTTCTCCGGTTCTAGTGGATGAAAATGAATTTAAAAGTTCAGAGGTGTAGTACTATACGAGTAGCATACGTGAAAATTTTTTCAAATCGATAGGTTGATTATTCGTATTAAGTAAAAATATATAAAGTTCAAAAATTTTCAGATATGAAGGAATTGAAGGAATACGAACCCTTGAATTTCGATTTTTTTTCTCCTAGTTTCCTTCTAGTGAATGGAAATTGATGAAAAAATTCAGAGATGTACTTATATACGAGTAGCAGAAGTGAGAATTTTTTTAAATGGATCTATCAATTATTTGTATTGAATGAAAATTGATAAAGTTTGTAAATGTTCAGACGTTTATGCGTTTTCTATGCATGCGCAAGAGCTTCCTCTACAAGTAGCCATTTTGAATTCGCGGCTACATTCATACTCCATTTTCTGATTTACACGGTGTCCAAATCTATCTATAAAATCGTGTTTAGGACTCATCTCTTTTCCTGGATCATTTGATTCTTCTATTACACTCTCTCTAAATCAATTCTACAAAATACGTCGTATTTAAGCGAGTACCTATGTATATTGAAATAAATTTTATCAATGAACTACATTTATCATTTGTTCCTTCAGTTCTTCGAATATTCCTTAGAGTATCTGGACAACTAATACACGTTCCACTTTTATAAATTTAACTTATTCGCGTAACAGATACACTTCTTCGTCTCTATGCGCCTTCTAAAACATAACTGTACCCTCGTATTGTGAATTATGAATTCAGGATGCTGAAAATATCGCGGTAACTGGGAAGGGGTGTAGCCGAAGCGGCAAACTGCTTTCAAATGCATTTGTTACAAAGATCAATCAGTCTTGTAGCACGGAAAAACGTTCGGCAAATAAAACATTTTATATTATACCTCAGAATAAGATAAGTAACCGAGCATCTGTCCGGTTGTTTATATTTCGCTCGTGAGAACGATTAAAAATTTAATTGGCAATTGCATCGGTTCAATGTCACGGGGTTTGGTCAAAGATCAACAAGTAAAACAGGTTTCTTATCACGCGTCATTTTACTAGGAATTTCATTACACCGAGTAAGTAGCCCAACCCATAAATAAATCAGACGAACGGGGGGAATGACTAACGCGAGATTACGCGACCCATCGGACACTTTCGGCCCACGCTATTTTATCACACGTTTAATCCGATCTCCGTACTTACGTATAAGGCCGCGATATACGCCGGTCCACAGACTCCGATTTCCGATACACAATTTACACACCGCGTTATCGGCCCGATCTCGCGTAATTAGAACGTGTAAAACTATTTATACGATTCTTAGAAGCACGACTCAAACGATAATCCCGACAATTATGTAATTAACATGTTTCCCGAGCCAATCGTCGAATTCGTTGTAATAATTTACAAAGGCAAATATATCAACATATAGTTTTATTATTATTGTGTATAACAATATTTACAGAGATGTACAGGCATCACGCATTTGAGTAATTGCGTACTCGGATCACACAACATACATCAGATCAGGAATCAAATTCTTGCTTCATCTTAGGTTCTCCAGAAATAAAAGTTCACTGCATTGTGTCATTCCTTGCTATTCCGCGTTTGCGTTAGTACCTATTTCATTACTCTCTTCTAACATCATGAATATTAATCAGAGATGAGTAATTCTAATGCACGTACACTCCCTGATGATGCATGGAACAAATTAGTGTTATCAGTGGCTGGTATCTCTCTCACAGTAGCCAGAAACATTTTCTTCTTGGAAAAATCTTATAAAAGTGCAAATAAATAATTACAAATACATTGTAAAAATGCTTTTCAATTTATCGCTCGATAAGGAATGTTTTACACTGAAATCATTAACTTTCTTAACATATACAAACAGGCAAATATTTAAATCAGTTGTAATAGTCGTTTGCATGTGACACACGTTTTACGTTTGCAAAATAAGCTCTGTGAGGTATTAACTTGAAAAAGAAGAGAGTAAGTTGACATCATTCGTAACAAGTCTATCATTAACTCAATATCACAATTCGCTTTTAACTTTCCTCTCAGAAACATGTTTCTTCTCGAGATAATCCTGCGTGCTATTCAATTTACTATCTAATTCAAGTGTCCTAATGTTCTTATAATATGTCCTGTACTTCTTCCTGATAAGTTTTACTTTCTGTTTATCCGCTCGGAGATCAACAGTGGAACCGAGTATTAAATGTACGTCTTTAATATGCGCCAATTTTAATAAAATGATTTTCCTCCTATTGCTGGCACTTGTTCTACCTAACAGGCTAATATGCCTGATCAACCTTCGATAATCTCGGAGCAATTGTCTAATGATATCTAGACACAGCCAACGGGTTCGTGCGATGCACGTGTCCGGAGCCTCTCCAGCTCCGGACTGACAAATATTTACAAGCGCTTCAACATGCGAGTCTCCGTCTAAATTCGCTAAAATGAAATTGACGAGATTCGGTATGGTGACCGGCAGAGAAAACGGATACACCGTGCTATCCTCCTTGCTGGAAACAATAAAGATAAGAGAACTGTTATAGAACACGATCATTATTAGAATTCAATCTCTAATTACCTTTTGGCAGGGAGGAATAGAATAGATGGGAATCGATTCATATTATATTCCCATGGTAAATCATTATTATCACCGTCTACTCTTACAAATGAGAGGTGATCCATTTCGCGGAAATAATGAGCCACTGTTAAGTATACATAAAATATCGCGCTACAAAATGCACAATAAGGAGAGTGGTACATCACAACCACATCCTGAAAAGACAATCGTTACAGTTAATATATTATCTGTTAATTACTTACTATTATCATGTTCATTTTTTCTACCAATTTACCTTTGTTGGATCCAAGATAATATCCAAGAAGGTCTCAGTAGTTAATTCCGGTATGCAGACGCTTTGTACATTATTCGGCTTACAATCGACTTTAGTTTTAAACTTTTGAACGAAACGCCTTGAATTGTTAGAACGCAAAGTGCGTTGTAGAAAACCGAGTGTATAATTATTTATAAATTGTACAAGTGTATATCTCTTAAAATCTTCCTGCATGACGTATTGACTCTCACGCTAAAAAAAATTAATTAATCCGTGAAATAATTAGATGTAGAAGCATAGTGACTCCTATTAATATTCGGACACACTTCAAATAGAATAATCTTCCGTTCTGAAATATGTCCAAGTATTAATGGGAGTTACCATATATGCTAAGATACAAAGACTTACTGCAACGTCTAATATAACAACGGCAGTCTTGTCCTTATTCTTTAATATGTCTATACCAAGAGCTTCTGCGAAGTGAAAATAATGCAGACTATCGATCGCTATTAGCGCCAGCGTTTTATTAACCTTGCAGACCGATCTCGTAATATTCGTAAACGGATGTCCGGAATCATCACGCGGGAATATAGGCTTGTGATACTTATTCCCAATCATCCACTTCTTACAATCTAATCTTAACTTTCCCCTTTTCACTGCATCCGCGGACCTCGCGTCCTCCTCATTCGCAGCAGGGATCGACGTTTTGTACTTTTGACTCTTAGACTTAAATCCGTGTTGATATTTTACCGCCGCGTCGTCTCGATTGCAACAGAGTTCATATTTTTCGTACTGAACAGAATCCACGGTAGAAACTTTAAAGATATCCGCTCCGCTGCAGACGCGATCGAGTTTATTAGAATTAAGCTTACAAATTGAAGAATCGCTCTCCGCGTTTGTTTTGCATAGGGAGCATTTGTTCATCACGATGTTCGCACAGCAGCTATCGTTGATCCACCTTTGCATAGAGATATTAATCTCCGATTCGCTTATCTCGTTCTTATTCTCTTTCAAGAGCTTCGTGCATGATTTGTTTCGTTCAGAATGTCTCGGGATAGCCGTGCGTCGTTTAACACTGAGTCGTTCAATTATCTCTTTAGTCGACGCATTGTCCGCGCAATTATAATATTCTAATCCGACTTCTCTCATCTGTAATATAAATAGAAGTATTATATTATAAATGTCTGTAGTATCATGATATTTTTTGTAATACTAGATACCAAATTGCGGAAGACAAAGAAGAAGAAACCATAAGGAATAGAGAAATATGGCGAAAATCATATCTTTCTTAATTACTAAGAGAGGTGATTTTGTTATACTTAAAGCACAGTTAAAAGGGAACAAAAATCAAGGCGATACGTTATATGCTCATCTATTTTAGTTCGAAGAGAAACAGTTTTTAAATGCGATGTTTGTGATGTAGCATTATGTATCGTTCATTTTAAAAAATACCACGTTAAATAAACTCTAAGAACTATTCGTAAGTTATTTAAAATAATAGAACTGCCGATATACGGCAGCGCAATACAGAAACTTAAGTAGAGTCATGATGCAAATGGGTTAACGATGGTGAGGTATGTGGGATAGAGAAATGCGTATGGAAATATGTGCAAATATAAACTCAGTTCATTTCTGCGTCATAAGACTGAAGTAAAACTTATATACATGTAGTACTCACCAAATTATAATTGTAATTCTCCGAATGCAGAGGATTACGAGGCGTGAAAAGGAAAAGCACAGGCCCGTCCCTCAGATACGGTGCTAATGTTAACGATTTTACCCCAGGTGGTTGCAGCCACAATACTGGTGGATGCATCGAGTTGCTAATCCAATTTAATAGGTTTTCGGAAATCCATTCAGATCCTTCTGGATACCTCTGCACATTTCAATTTTCATTCATTTAATCGTGCTACATATATAAATTTTGTCTGCTTTATATATCAAATATATTCACTATTGCTCGAGTACAAACTTCAGGGTTTCAAATTTTTTAATTGCCGCATTTAAATGCCGCAACCATTCAATTTTAATCAACAATTAGAGTATTCTTTCAAAATTTGATCATGAATTCCAATTGCTTCCAATTAAGCTAATTAAATAATTTTCATTCTTAGTCAAATCCGGATCAAAAACCAAATGTTAATTGCCAATTGGTGTTCAATTGAAGATCTCTTTCGAATTTATTTTTGGCATGAGGAACTCTATAAGAATTAGTAGTTGCAAAAAAATGTGTGTTGTACAGCACTACGATCAAGTTCAATTTTTAATCTCTTATAAGTAAAAAAAAGGACCTCGAATGCAATTTTTTTTCCCTGACTTTTGCCTTGTTTTGACATTTAGCATCAATCCCTCAAATTTTTCTCATCAATACTCAAACAGTCTATATATATCGCATTCAGCATTAACTAGAGAATATCTATGGGTGAAGAAATTAGCCGTTGACTACTTATTTGGAACTCTGCAAATGTTTCCCATGTACTTACTATGGTCTCGCTAGGCGTGAGCAAATGAGCCGATGGAAATTGATGAATATCGTAGTCCGTTTTGCTGGATAATGCACTAGTGACTATTGCGAAAACCATTTCTCTGTTAGGATCTTCTTCTAATGCTCTCACTGCAGCTTTATGGAATTCCTTATAGCCCGGAGTTCTATCTAATCGCGTGAAATTAAAATAGCCTACTACCACAGCCTGTAATAATTAATTCTTTGTTAATAACTACAGAGAATGTCCCAATTTCTCTTTGCATCACAATTTTTACTCACTGCTCTTTTTCTACATTTTTATATATAATCTGAAGGTGGTATGAGCATTTTTTCTCAAAGTTTATGACTTAAAATATTGAACATAGCTTTTTATCATATTTCTTAAATGTTTGCCAGAGATCTTACGGCTCATACAACATTAAGCTAATAAATAAAAATTGTAAAGTGAACAGAAATTGGGACATTTACTCTATAAGCTCCATGCAGCTTATTTGTCTGTTCTTACATCGTAGTTAACAAGTAAATTCATTAGCTGTTCCTTATGTGTTATCCTAACGATAGGATTCATAACTGTATTCAGGAATTTTATCATATATGGCCAAGTACGTATCCCCCTATACTCCACGCCAGACTTTTTTGATGGATAAAGCATCAACACTGGATAACTCGGTATTTTATATTGGGCTCTGCATTCTGAGTTCGGATGCCAACAGTTTATGGCAGCAAAGAAGATCTAAAAATGTTTCAATTCAATGAAAATTGATCAAATCAAACATATGGAAATGTCTATGATTTTATTACTTGCGAATGATAATATTGAGCAACTTTCTCAAATTCCAGCCGCATATTTTGACTCTCCGCATCCCATGGGGCGTAATACATAACAAAACTGAAATCTGCTTCCGTAACTCTCTCGACCATAGCACCTAAATGTCCTTTGTAGAAATCTAAGACCATCGAACTTTGATTGAAAAATGGCTTTGCTATTGGTGGCTTCGATACTTTAGGAGATCTGTAACGAAAGTAATAATTGAGGGGCTAAAGCCATTTTCTGACGGCTGTTCTGTTAACATGTATGCAATCAGTTTCATGCAAAGTTAAGATTTACTTCGCATTTTCTTTAAACATATTGGTATTTGTAAATGAAGAAAGTGATACAAGTTGAATGAGATGATTCATACCATCAGATTTATATACAACATTTGAAAAAAGAGCAGCTAAATAATTCAACTACACACGAGGGTAAAAGTGATGTGGTGGTTGAAATTTATTTGTAATTGGAAGGGTAACCAAGAAATCATCGATATTTAAAACTCACGAACTATGAAGGGCAGCTAGGGCGGTGAAAATGATCGCAAGAAAAAATCGTATGATTTTCCTTGCATAGGAGAACATCTTGTTGGCCAATCGTTCCTCTACCGCCAGCTTTTGATCCGACTCCTTGGCCACGTCGTTACTTCCTGAGTCTGGTGTAATCGCGTGCGGGTTATCACCATTTCTCGGCGTGCTCGTTTCAACCTCTTCTTTCAACATTATCCATCGAACCAAAAAACGAAATCAAGGGACGAGAAATCGGCCGTACGCTAGAGCCTCATATCACACGCTCGTTGTGTTTATCCCGGTGTTACTGCCGATACAACCGCCGCTTATTTAATAAAGCCCGATTAGCCGGGTTTTTCGTCGATCACTATTGAACCACCTGTATTTTTATAAACCGGAAACAGCTGACCGCTTGTCAACATATCGTCAATACAAGACGCGAAAGAGGAACATTTAATTTCTTGCACGCATGGATCGTCGAAAACAGGAGTGGTTCGTTGAGATACCGCAAGGTACTTGCTTATCGCAATACATCGATATATGTACGACAACAGTGTAAGTGTTGTATGATCGTCATATTATGTGCACGATAAACTTTTAGGAGTAACTTCGCAAATTGAGATTTAAATAATGGGAATCTGTCGTGGTACTGAGCATCACTGGACATATGTATATATCATAAGCAAATGAAAAGCAATATACAATGCACGATATACTTATCTAATGATATCTAATAAACACAATCCTGTATATAAGGTCAGATTAGGTCTAGTCAGGTCTGGTGGATGGCCGGAATGTATGTATCCCACCACCTAAAACTCGACCTGACAAATTTTTCTCATGTTAGTTTCTTTTCTTGCAAACGTATCATATGTGGAAGATATTGTATTGTCTATACTTGTCTATGATACACGATGATACATATATAAGAAAAGGAGATCGAGAGAAAGTATAAAATTGTGGTTAAAAATTTGTTATCATATATCTATAAATAATTAATTGAAAAAGGAAATTGAAATTTAAACAATTGGGAATCTGGCATAGTACTGGAAAGTACTGGACATCGGTATATATACGTCATATGCGGTCATATGCTATATACAAACAAAACGCAATATGCAATTATACAATAACACATGTCAAAATGTCATGTCTACTAATTTATGAAAGGAATTACGAAAATCTATAATGAAAAGCCTATTGATCTTCTTACCAAACAGGCTTTACAAAGAGAAGCCTGGATACCTGTTTGGCAAAGTTGTATATGATGAAAATACAGAAGTAAAAAAATTTTATGTTATTGGCGTATGTAAAGTAGATAATTTGGACATCATAAAATGCGCCAATATAATCGGATATTACTCCAATACTGAACCGAAACGTGGATACGTAGATAAAAAATATTCAGACTGGATCAACGTACGCTTGAATTCCACAAATAATATTTACGATTACAATTTAAAAGGAATTATCGTGAATAATAAAAAAATATCTAGTTTACAATGTCATACAGTCATGACAATATACGATCAATCAGCTCTCAGAGAAACAGAATTATTCCCACAGAAAGCTGCATTCGGAGATCATTTTCACGAATTGATGAAAATTGTACAAGACAAACAAGTTCAGAGAGAAATACAGAAAAAAGGAAAATTTAGCTATATAAAAGAGACTCTGCTAGTATATCATATGCTATTATACTTCTATCCAGTTCTTCTTCTTAGCAAAATAACAAGCAAATTGTTACCAATATTAAAATATTCTTTTCTGGGCGTACATGTTAATGGATGGTTGGAAAATATTAAATGGATGTTAATCACTGTAATAAGAAATAAAAGATTTACATTGAAGACTGGCAACTATGCCTTTGCGTTGATAATAGACATGTTACTGGGCATATTTATACTGCAATTTTTACTGCATCACATTCAATGTTCTCCGTCCCAAATACTTTTACATAATGCAGAGGCAAGTATGCATATTGGAGATTAAGAGTGCATATTGCAATGACCAAATGAAAAGAGTTCTATCTAAATTAGTTTGCAACCAATGTCATGAAAGTCCTGTGGTATTCCTCAACTATAAGTTATCAATATGGCATGATTTCATTGCACTCTTTGTAGATTTAGTTTTCTTAAAAACGCATAAAATCCACAGTTTAGGGATTAAACGTAATTCATATATTATATTGTACAAATATTTTTGCAGAAGGTAGTCACATGTTTAAAGGATTTAATAAATTGGTTGATGGGAGTACCAGCTGGATTAAAATTGAATCTAGCATTGAACAACATGCTTGGGAAATTTTTTCTTTACCATATACAAATGTGGTGGACCTTTTTAATATTCATGAGACCTTTAATGGACTTTGCATTTGAAGTATTGGTATTGTTTGGAAAGCTTGGCATTACGTTTCAAATAGCGATTGCGGCTGATCTGCTGGCGCTTGTCAGTTTTCACGCTTACTGCATTTATGTCTATGCAGCAAGGTAAAATTTTTTACACGATGAATAGATTTCGGATTTTCGTCTAAAATAGAACATTAACCGTTTTAATCTCAGGGCGAGTCATTGGAAAACATTGTCGACAATTGCCGACCAACGTAATAGCGCTTATCTTAATAAAGAAAGTCAAGAGTCACGATGATGCTTGTCTTTTTACGTGTTGAAAAATGCTAATCAATTGTTCATAGCGTTCAAATATCCTGAGATTTCTGATTGGGACTTAAACGGTTAATGGTATCGGTTGAAAAATGCATTCTAAATAGATATTTCTTTTATCACGTAAACATTGTAACAGACTCATTTTTAATATTTCGTAAATCTGTTAACATGAGCATTATTTATATTTCTGCCAATACAATTTTTCTATGAATGCATTAGATCCGCTGTTTAGTGATGAAAATCGATATATTAATTCAATTATTTTACTAGGCTGTTTAATATACAACTGAAGGGTATCACTGCTTTGTTTCGATTATTTTTGGGCAAGAAAAAGAATCCGCTAAGGAAAAGAGTTGATTCTTGTCTGTATCAACCGGATCAACTGTTTGTGGGAACTTTGCTGTTTACTATTTTGTTATTCCTTATGCCAACGACTTGGGCTTATTATGCAGTTTTTACTACGGTATATCATTGAGTCAGTGCAAAGTTCTTGTCTGATTTTAAATTAGATTTAATTCATATTATTATTATTATTATTATTATTCACTTTTTTATGGAGCCATCCCACAGTTTTCCATCATTCTTTTTTACAATTCATTCATTTTTTGGAGAAACTGGAAAATCGGCCAGATCGAAATTAACAATTAAATCTCTTCTCGATCTGGTGAAAATCGTACAAACCTGTTATATCAACCGATTATTATGAAATTCATATGCTTTTACAAATGGGACGTTTCTAATTTTTATTAGAGACTGAATGAAAAAGTTAAAAATCATGTCCTTAAACTTTTTTATTCGAGATTTCGATGAATAACAATTTCTTTAACTTTTTGTTATGTTTTATATAGTAAACTAAGCTTTCTAACGTTCCAAAGAATATTAAATTACCGAAGTACGATGAAATCTAACTCGCCTCTAAAAATCAGACACAAAATTTTGCAATGACCTAATAAAAATGATTTATATTAACTTGTAAGCTTGTATCTTACTCAGAAATCATTTCAACGTTTTTTCTTTCTCAGTTCAGACTAGCATTGATTAGTTTCGGAGGTCTGTTAACAAGAATGAAGTTTTACCTGCAAGTTATGCCTGTCTATACATTTTTCAAATGGCTGCTTCACTCTCACAGTACACGTAGTAAGTGAAACACTTTGTGCTCTGATCATATCATTGTACTTTATTCACAAATTATGCAATCCTTATGTCTCAGGTGTCGTTAATATTAAAGTGCATAGGACAGAGGGACCCATAATATTAGTGATGACAATAGTTGTAGCATCATGGAACCACACGTGGAACAAATGTATACCAGACACAATAACACATCATCCATCCATAGAATGGAGCAAGATAATAAATAACATAATATGGGGTGAATTGCTATATCCCCTCTAATATTTATTCATAATTCTCCATCGGTTAACGAAGGTCTCTCTGTACATGTACTAAATAAACTGCAGATTTTAAAGTGTCTCCACCTCATTTCTTTGGTTTTGGTTTTCCATAGATTTGCTCCAGAATCTCTGGTGGTATACCTTCTACCATTTTCTCATCAATATCATTCTCTTCCCTTAGTATACAGAAGTATATCATAAATATCATCAGGCTTATACCTATAACTGGTGCTTGGTACCAAGGCTCGTCAGGGCCTACATTCGTATAAGCAGCAGGAAACGTTGCTGCCTTAGATGTTGAAAATTTTATTGGCTTATCAAATTCCTCATCAATTTTATCTTTCTTCGAGGCGCTGTACTTCGCAGTCGATAAAATCTGGGGAAGAGCACACCTGAAATAAAATATTATTTATTTCCCTAACCTCCTTTATACAATTTTCGAAATTAGTCTAACGAAAAATTGTTAGACCTTACCTTTTCTGTAACAGTATTTTCTTGTTTTTAATTTGTAGCATATTTTTAACTAATTTTATGCGAATCATATTGAACGAAATGAGAAAACCGCACAAGTTTCACTTCCGAGTTTTACATATAATTTGCGTCGAATTTTTATACAAATATATGTACAGACGTTATTAAATATCTTGCACCGGCTCTCCTTTCACGTTCACCCTTGTAAAAAGTAATCATCGGTTATTATATACGTTGGCAGTCTTACATTCGATGCTTTTGTAGTGTTCGAAATTCAATATTTAGGGTCGGAGGTGTTTAGAAACAGCCGTGCGTCCACATGTTCGACCTTACAAGTCGAAAGGTGGATATTTTTCTACGTTTAACATTTAGTTTTGAATAGACATCGACCGCGGAGACGTCGCCAGTAGATCAAACGTTAGATTATCAGAAATTAGATAACGTATTCATGCGCGAAATATAAAATTGATTTGTAGAAAACAATGGGTTCTGAGGGCACGTCCCAGGTAGAGGTTAAAAATTCAAAGTCGCGGAAACGAACGAAAAAAAAGGAAGGATCAAAAGGTGATTAAATACTCTTTAATTGCTTTTGATAATTTCTTTTCTGTTTAAACTGCGACTCGATCTTTTCTAGGTATTACGAGCAATGCAAATAACGATAGTTTAGAAAATGATACTAATAATGTAGAAGAAGTAAGCATGAAACATAAAAAACGGAAGGAAAAGAAAGAATCAAACACTGACCATAATTCTAAAGAAGTGATTCAAGATAGCAAAGAAAATGATTCTGCTGGGGCTGAGGCTATAAATGAAGAGAAATCGGATAATGAGGCATCACCACCGAAGAAGAAAACGTACATAAAACAGTTCATTGATAGAATTGATAATTTAAACATTTTAAGCATGGGTTGAAAACAGTTATCATATCGGTTCTGGTTCTACTGATATCTAGTATGTAGCTTATATCAGCTTTTTAAACTTACCACGCACTGATCAAAGGATCATTTCTAGATTCTTCTATAAGAATTAAAAGGAACATGAAATTTGTTTGGCCATGTTACTAAATTTGTAATTATTATTTAAACTGCCGATACTAAATTGCACTCTAATGTACAAGATATAAATATAGCACATTAGTGTACAAAAATTGTCAGTAGATTTAAGATTATATCTAGAATTTTTCATTTTTATGTAGCAGATGTTNATGTTAACACCTATGTGGGATTAGATAGTTTTCGATTGCTAAAGAAAATACGTGCTTATTACTTAAAATAACTACAATTGGGATGAAGAACCGAAATATGAGATCGAAAAATAATATGAAACCGATGTAATTTCAGGCAGAACCGATATATAACTGTCATTTACGAAACCTTTTGAATACCTGATTTTAAGTACTTCTTGCAGTATAGATACAGAGAATGATTTCGACGAGAATGGAAAGAATAATACAAAATCTCCGAAGCAGCCTTCTAAGAGACAGTTAAAGAAAGAGAGGGCTGAGAGAAAGGAAAATGAAAAAAGGATGGCTATTAAGATAGACGCAATGAAGAAAGGACTTAATTATGTCTCTACGGTAATAGATACTTTGAATTTTTAGTACAATGATGCTTCGAACCTGTAAGGTTGTATGACCCCGCAAATAAAAACAAAGACGAAGTATTAAAATTTAACGATTAGTAGATATCGTATTAACACTTAGACTGTCATGTCACCCAAATTCAGGTGACACAAAGTTTTCAATGGGCTTATCACCCAGCTGACTGTGATGGATATATTGACTGTTATTTGTCTGTCGTATTTCGAAAGTTAGGCAAAGAAAGCAAGACATTCCTTGCACACATTATCATTTAATAATGTGTGAACGAAATAATATCTTATTTGAAATCAGACATGAATTTTTGCAGTGACCCAGTAAAAAGATACTTCGAACTTTTAATAAAGGTACTGAAGAAAATGTAATTTTTATTTGCAGTGGAAATACGCGCGCAGTGAATGGAAATTCGAGAAGTTGAGACAAATCTGGTTGATCGATAATCTGCTTGACGAAACTTCAATACCAGATGACATTTTTCCAACAGTTTTAGAATATTTCGAAGGATGCAAAGGAATGGCAAGGGAACTGTTGTTAAAGAAGGGAATGGACGCTATAAAGAAAATAGAAGAAAACGTCGAAAATAAAGAAGAACTGGAGTCAGTTGCTTATCAGAGGGCAAGGAAACTTCTACAAGCTTTGCCTATTGATACTTAGCCAACTACTAGATGTCTTTTATTCAAATTGAACTTTTCTTTTTTATACATTATCTATCAATGTTTTGACGTTCATGTATGTTCATAAAGAGTATTTATATTAAACCTTTGTATATATTTGAATAATTAAATTTATCTGTTTATTATAAAACAATTTAATCTTCCCTCTCTAAATATTTATATCTGGGATATATAGATATAAATACTATGTTTTGTTATACATTTATACACAATGTTATACAGTTACCCCATTAGCTACGGGATAAATAACAATCTTAAAATACATTGACTACATTATTCTGTATACTTATCTACAAACTGTTTAAGTTTATCTACATCTTGAAGACCGACGATTCTGTCCAAGACCTTTCCATCTTTCATTGCAATGAGTACTGGTACAGATCCAACCTGAAAATAGACAAACAACCTTTACTACATGAAATTATGATAGAAAATCGAGAAATAGGTGGATAGAAAACTGGAAACAAACCTCGTAGTCCAAAGCCAGGTCACTGTTTTCATCTATGTCAACCTTAGCCAGTAAAACTTTTCCCTGTTTTTCTGCAATCACTGACTCTATGCGAGGAGTCAGCATTCGGCAAGGATTGCACCATCTGTAATGCGAATTGCATATAGTATTTTCCTACAATAAACGTCTCGTGCATTAAGGTTTTACTTACGTTGCGAAAAAGTCGATGATCACAGGTACTTTAGAGTTTTTCACGCGATCATTAAAATCTTTTGGATCCTGAACTTTAAAAGCGGTAGAAATAGCTTGCTCCTGAGCCGGGGCATTCGCAAATGCCCTGCTGCCGAGTGCACTGCGCACGGATCTTAGACCGGTTCGCAGCATCTTAACGCGTGAATTTGATAACGAACGAGGGACTGTATAATACCGGGGATTGAAGTGTAATAATCACGACTGAATTTTGAAACGCAGTAACAATTTATTCAAGCCTAACCTAACGCCTAACACACTGTTGACAGTATTCTCATGTACTACAGCATACTACAGTGTACTACTGTACTTGACTGTAGACAGTGTAGACTGTACCACCATGTATAGTGTATACCCAAAACTGTGGGTGCGTTGCGATCGAGTAAAGCTTGGCACAGAGATAAACAAGTTTTGCCATGAAATCCTAAAATTTTTGCTCTCCGTTACGACCACTTCTCAAATTACTTTCTTTTGTACATATAAACATGCCGTGGTGTGTCGTAAAGAAGTGCGTTTCAAATAATGACAAACAAAGTGATAAAATTTCAACATTCAAGGTGCCTAATGATCAAGATCTGCGTGAAAAGTGGAGAGTGGCGATTGGAGTCAATATTCTGCGCTCATCGCACAGAGTCTGTGAATTGCACTTTGAAGAACATTTAGTTATTAAAGATTATATTCATAGAACTAAGGATGGACATATTATAGCACAGGTGAAGACATTATTCTCTTTAAATTATATTAAACAAATATAAATAAATTTATTACTACATTATAGGTTCCACTAAAACACCATCATTTAAAAGCAGGAGCTGTTCCAGCAATATTTAAAAGGAACGATTTGTTGAGAGAGAGAAGTCCTCCCAAGTTTCAGAAATGTATCAATGATATAATGTTAGATCATTGTTACGCAACAAAAAGAATATCTGAATGTTTACAAAATGTCGATCGATTTGACATCAGTGTTGCAAAATGTATGTATATCTCGCAAATTACATTGTTAAATATTGTATATCAGTAAAATATATTTATACGTCCATAGAAAAGTTTATAATTATTAATTATTATTTTTTTTTATTTCTAATAGCAGCAGAAAGATCAAAGGACGATATTGACAGTAGAATGCAAGAGGAAACGTCCTGTAATGTGATTTCGTCTATTAAAACAGAGACGACAGACTGTGACAAAGATGCAGCTCGTGAGTAGTAATAAAATACAATGCCTGTAAAGTATTTATTGAAAAAAAGGTTTATTTTTAATGTTATTAATTTTAATTCAACAACAGAAAAAAAGGGGGTACTTGAAGAAAACCCTCAAGACATTTGTAAAGTCGAAGCCGAAAATAATTTCAACTATGCTATTGACGTGGATTCTAGTTGTCCTCTGACTACAAATAAAATTGAGTGCAGTAGGGTTGTCGATGACTCCAGTATGTATAACAATATATTTTTTACATATCATTTTTAAACCAATAATAATAATTTACCTATAATACTCAAAGTAAATTAAAAAATTTGTGTAACTTTGTTAAAAATTTTAAAGTTAGAAAATTAAATACATGCGAAAACATATAATTGCACATTTGTATATCAAAATAAAAAGTAAGTTTATGTTATATATTGATGATGATAATTACTGAACAATTAATTTATATTAATCTTTTTCTTTTTTATAGTTTCAAAGTCTGAAGAAAGAAGAGACAATGTAACATGTGAGAAACCTGTACAAACGCATAATAATGCAGTAAATGGAATTAGGATAAATTCAACTCAATTTTGTATCAATGTCACCTTCAATTTTTCTACTCCGTGTAAGTTACTAAAATGCTCAGGTAAATACAGTATTACTAGTTTACCCTAATTGCTATTCCAAATACCTTTATACTAAAATTAATGTTAAAACATAACTAATTACAACTCTTTTTCCATTTTTTTTCCATATTAGGTAATAATACTGTCGAAAATGACGTTGAGATAAAACTACCTAAACCATGGGGTCTTCAAAAATCTGTAATCGGAAAAGAAGAAGTTCTCATTTTTACGTACGTTGTAGAAAGTACAGATAGTGGAATCCAAACGCACATTTTTGAAAAATCTGTTTTAATAAAATCATCAAGAGAAATTATATACGAAGTATTTTCAAGAAAAGTTAACGTATCGGAATCAAAACTTCCTAAAATTCTGAATGATTTTAAAATATTGCCAGAAATCTTGAAAAAATTTAAAGACTTCAAGATTTGTAAAGGTGTTCCAGATACAATTCCGAATTTTTTTCAAACATCAGTATCGAGAACAGTAACTGGCATGGATATACGTCATAAAGATTGCTCCCTTTTGTCATACAATTGTGAAAAATGCCGTTCGTGCAAAGTATATTCAACTTCAATAGCTAGAAGTTTAAAACAATCAAAACAAAAAAAAGAGGTTATTCGTGTCAGTTCATCTAAAAATGCCACTGAACAATGTAAAATTAAAGCACTGAGGAATAAAATAAAAAGGCAACAAGAGCACAGGAGACGTTTAAAATTCAAACTCTCATTACTGACAGACGCTATTGCGGATCGGTAACAGACAAGGTGGAATATCTACTGACAACAGTTTGGAAAGTGTCCCCGACAATATGAAGATTGTTATCAAGGAAATAATAAATGCTGCAAAAAAGAGATCGAAGGAGCCATAGATATACCGATGAGTTTATGCTTTGCATGTTAATGAATATAAATGAATATTATTTTAGTTTTATTCTATTGTATGTTATAATAGGCATCTGCCTGTGAATAAAGTATTATTATTACTAATTTTTAAGAGACATTGATATAATCCCTTTACCTTGCACGAAGACTGTACATGAATGTATGACACTGATAGGTGATAAATGTGTTTTGCAAAATATGCAAATAACTGTGGGGTATTTGATCTAACTATTGATGAAGTGTTAGATACATTTCATTTTACATTTCCCTGCAAAGATTATGGGGCTGATATATTAGCTTATGCGCTTTATTATTTAGTATGTTCGACTGAGAATGCACCAGTTTACCTTCCAAGAGAAACAGAAAGTCAAATTGTTGATCTTGACAATTTAAATAGGCGACCTAATTCCGGTACGGCGATCGTGTTGCAATCCGAACACGCACCGGAACGGCTAAGGACAATGCGTTGTCCACATCCGGAAACGTGCAAGACTAATCGTGGTACATTAACTCATTACGCACCAAGACCTCAACCGCAATTTCCTTTGACAACGATTTTCAATTATTGTTGGATTTCATACACTCGAATATTCTGACATTTAGTCTATAGCTAGAAAATCGAAGATTTTCAAAATTAAATACCTGCAACTACAACGTTGCTTCAGAGTTCTATATTATCATTAGAAACAAATCACTTGTAAGAGTAAAACTTTTATTATTATCAAATATCTATATACGCATGCATTATTTTCATTTTGATTACAATAGTCCCTGAAAAGTGCAAATAATGATAGAAATAGAACATTGTTGATATCGGCCCTTATTTGATAAAACGTGAAGCTGAAAATGTTTCGTTTGCATTCCTGATAAGACTAGATTGGGTATCGAAAAACTCTAACATCCAAAAGAATATTAAGTGATTTGGTCCAATATTTAAAAAATTATTCAATTCTGATAGTGGTACGTATATTCATCACATATAAAATTTTCAGAATTCAAATGGACATGCAATAAAATGTATAAAACAATTGTTTTTCATTCATAACTGTTCTTGTCGAATATGATACTACTGCATTAATCGAAAATATCTTGCCAGAGGTAGCACCTCCCCAAATAAAATTATCCTTACAAGTCCTCCGTACGAATCCTTTGAGGAACTCGAAGCAAGAGTGAATAGAAATAGTCTCATATTCAATAATTCATTTCTTGTTATGCAAAATAAAATATTTATGATAATAATCTTAAAAAAATTGCTTTAAATAAACATTTATCTTATCATCTAAATATCATAACATATGCATTCTGTATATGTTTATATATGCAGTTTCATATTTTCCTTATATTGAATTTCCTTATAAATATAGAAGATCTGCAGTTTACTCATAGGCCTTGGTCTACGTGAGCCCACTTTGAAGAAGGTCGCGCTCTATATTTTCGTTGCAGCGGGCGTCGTTGGTCATATAAGGAAATAGCTAGGTAGCTACTTTTGCGCAACAGTCGAATGGAACGTGTTGCTCCTTCGCGACGCGTCCGTTGGAACAATTTTTCTAGCGTAGGAAAAAGGTGCGAACACCAAGGTGACCGAGGGACCTTGAAGGAATAAGCGGTTCAGGTTTTTTTAAAAGAAACCGTCCGTTTCTTGATCGTAATAGCTCGCGTCATAGCTGAACGATGCACACGATTTATTGCGTAACTTCCTTTGTGTTTCATCGTCCGTCAACTTCATTTCATGCAGAAAATAATCTGCTGATCCATTCTGTATATTTTATCGCGTTTGCGCTTTTAATTCTTTTGTCATCTTCAAAATACGCGTGTCATATAAATTAACTCGCACGGAAAGATTGTTCCAAAGAATACTATTGTCGTGTGTGACAAGACTTGGTAAAGTGAAAAAAATTGCTTCCTTTATAACATTTACGACATGAAACAACGCTACGCTGCGTAAAGTAGGAAGAAACCTTTCTCATTCCTCTCTCAGACGTCTCCTGAGTTCTAATGCATCAGAACCGTCCCAACGAACGTGCAGATGTACATATTTGTAAAGAGGTTTATTTGCTCGTTGCAATATAATGAAAATGTAGTATAATTAATATCCAAAGTTCTGTTTATGTCACAATTTCTGATTGCATATAAAATTGTAGAAAAAATGGCAGTGAGTAAAAATTGTGACGTGGACATCCAGTCTGGGATAATATTAAGTGAATACCATCTAAAACAGAATAGTTTTTTACAATTGGACCAGACGATTTTAATTTTTTATGGAGGTATACAGTCACTCCCTTGAAGGGTGTAGACTCACCCACAAAATTAGCAAAAAATCTTCTTATAGAAGGACGAAAAGTGTAGTCATGTAAATCCTCGTTTTGCACCATTGTTGTCTGATTATCGATAAAATACAGCAAAAAACGTCAAGATTTTACCGACAAATGTTGGAAAAGTCACGTAATTACCTTAGTCTCTCAATGAGCACGACAAGTATAAATCCTAATGCGAAGAAACAAAATTGTTGAGTTGATCAGAGTAAGCAACTTTCATTTTTATTATCGTACGGTTGATCGTTGCATCAGCCAAGCCTGATGAAACGTCGTTTATTAAAATTAATACATAATAAGAGGATCGAAAGTGTGTCGCGTAGGAGGAGACGCTCGGTTGTCGTCGACCTGGACAGAAGATTTCCCATCGTGGAAATCCATTATCTTTACTGATTGCGTGTCGACGAAACGACCGATTACGTGAACAATTTTCATTTTACGTAACTGTGAATCATCACGATGAAAATCGGTGATCGATCCGATCCGATTTCGACCCGTCGATCGCCTGCTCATTGATTGTAAACCATGACTTAATCGTCTACGATCGTAATCTACGTCAGCGACGAAAATTTCTCATGGTTAACGGCCAGCAATTTGCAGCGAGTCGTCTGAATAGAAGAAAGCGTTACGTAGAAACTGTTTTCTTTTTATGTAACGTGGAACAATTCCTTTGTTCCTTGAAGGCGGAGGTAGTACTAAAAATAATCATGAGATCATATAGGCGAAAGATTTTTAGTAATGATGCAGTAATATATTGGATTATTGTTGCCGTAATATGTTGAACGTTGTCTTCATCTGTCGCCTTATCGTTCGACCAAAAACTGTTTCCCAGGGTTTTAGAAAAGATTTTTTAACCAGACTTGTATTAGTACAGAATTTACATTAATTCTTATCATGCCTAGATGACATTTTGAATAGTTATAGAAGTAGATACCTAGAAGGTAATCGTGAGATCATATATTCGAACGGTTTTCAGTATCACAAAATGATTTTTATCAATACAGTAATATCAGAGAGAAGACTTTCTCTCTGGTAATATATTGGAAATTTTATTATCGCAGTAACATATTGAACGTTCTTTTATTAATTATTACTTATTAGACCAAAAAGTGTTAGAGCCGAAAATGAGTGATTCTGTAGGTGTTTTTGAACAATCATTTTTTTTGGTAAAATGTAACATGAGGCATGGTTATTGAGTTATTAAAGAAAAACACTGAGAAAAACAATGAGAGCACGCGTAGGATCCCCGCGCTGTTCCACGGCCGAGCGTTGCGATCCGAGCCAATAGTCCAGTGGCTGGTCGCGGGCCCTACACGTGCTCTGATTGATCAGTGTTTTTCGTTAATAATTTAAAAACAATCTCTACTCTAAACAACCTCTACTTTTAAATTGAACCATAAAACATGTTAATATAGTATAATAATAATATGTAAGTACCACATTTTCAGAAAAATATCTGCATATGTGTGAAATCATTCGCGGTCAAGAAGTAGCCAGTGCTCCAAATTTTTAAATGGAAGTCTACATTAATTGTTTTATGTACTTTTAGAGATTATATATACAATAAATACAAATTTTCTACAACGATCCACAGTCTACTTATAGTAGTAAAGTGCAATGATCAGTAAGTGCATTGTTCGTGTATGGTGCTCGTTATACGAATGTGAGTGCGAAGTTCGATAATTGAACTGGCGCATCGTCCGTGAACGCACAATATCCTCTGATTCATTCATCGTGTTACATCATTAACTCCGAATCCAATTATGGATTGCAACCAGTAGGAACATTTATTCTTTTTTGCACAATGAGTTGGAAGAAATCCATGCCGTAAATTGATCTAAAGACGACAATTACCTCCTGATAGGTAGAGCGTTCATTGAAAAAATAAACGCAGGTGCAATGAAATGCGATGTGCATTGTTAGTCATATACTCCTGGATGATGGTTGATCTTAGTCATGAATTTTTTATTTATAAGCTTCTACGAATTGAACAACAATGAATTTGTTAATCATCATGATCGATCGCATTCCTTCGGTGAAAATTTTAACAACGTCGATTCACGCAATTATGATTCTTCCCATAATGAATGTATGTATAGGGTGTCCCAGAAAAAGTATTAGTCCTGAAGAAAAAAGTGAAGGACGTAATTAAAGGATGCAATTTAATTGCAATTTGAACTCGGCGTTTGATATTCCGTATATTTTCTTACACTGCATACACTTCATGTATTACGCATATTCAGTCTTCTATATGTATGAACGCATCAAATCCAAAGTCTGATCACAATCAAAGTATTTATTATTTATTGTAACGTATTATATTTAGCCAAGAACATCATCTGTCCACGTTTAAACTGAATTAGGAAACGTTTAAATGAACTGGTAAAATCGACAGATTTCCCATTGAACTTGATTATTCTTCAGCAATTGCTGTTGAGCTCGTCTCGCCCCTAATCTGTAATTCGGTAGGGAGGCTCGTAATCGGTCTCGAATGTGAATTGAAATATTATTACCAGGCCAGGAATCGTTGGAAACAAAGTCTGCCTCTGGAGGGAAAGCGATCAAAAAAAATGAAAGACAGAACGCCGCATTGGGGATTTTGAATGGGATCGGAACTTCGGCCTGTAATCGCATGGAACGGAGGGACATGGGGTCGCAGCGACGTTGGGGTAGAAAAATAATAAAGGGAGAACCGTTGGTCGTTATGGTAACCGTCGATCTAGGATTTCATCTGGTCGACATCATGCTGACTAGAAGAGGTGGCCCACTGCTACCGAGAAAATGCGTTTTAGCTACCGCGGCTCCCTTGCGAACCGAGTATCCCAGTCTTTCGCACCCTGATCAAGTTATCTCGATTAATACGTAACGTTCATTACTCAGTTCGTTCCGTCTTTTGTTTGTTCACAGTCTTCTGTGGGAAAGTTTCAGTTTTTAGTTCAGTTGCTTCGAATGAAACGAAAGTATAGAAAAAATGTATTGACAAACTAGATTAGATTGTTGAATACAAAAAAATATGAAGATGTAAGATTTTTTCACAAAGACTTAAAGAAATATTCATGTACTCCAACAATATCCAAGTAACATTGACATCGCGTCGCTATCAGAGTTTACTCCCTTAATACTGAAACCTGAATTGAAATACGATTCGATTTCGAGGAATATTTAACTCGTTTACGGATAATCGTCGTAGCTGGCTCGAGAGCCAGGGCTCAATGAATATTTCCCGCGGAACGCAGTTCAATTTGATTAAACCGTCCACGTTTTCCCGGATGACTGAGCGTGAAAATCTCCGGGAGCGTCGAATCTGCTCGGCCGCTTTGGTCCACCAAGCGGTAATGATCCAATCGCGGAGTTAACACAGCCGATGTTTGCAAACTCTGCTTGTTTGCCGTATTATCGCCAGCTAATTGCTCGCCAATGATTGTTCAATACGTCCGTTAAAAAATAAAGGTATTTTTCAACGTGTCGCAGGATATAATACGAGCGTCGTATGCCTTTGTAGAAAACTGATCAAAGAAGATGAAGCAATTTTACCTAAATTCAGTATTAATAAGTGAAAATGAAGGTTGAACCTTGTCTAATTAGTATGATATCAAAGTGGGTTCGGTTTTATAATAACAATTTATTCTGTGAATACCATATAACAAAATTGTGTACAATAAAAAGAATGGAGTTAGGTCTATCTTTTATGACGGTCGAACACAAAGTGTTGTCCTTAATGAAGGGAAAAAATCCTTATTCGTAAAAATTAAAGCTATCGCCACCACAAACATCGTTTAACTTCAATTGTTAATAACATCGTTAATAATGGACCGATTTACTTAATTCTTAACTGATATTAAAGCTCGAAGTCTCTACTTTTTGTTATCTCATCTGGCAGTTTTGTGTAAATCAACTCCAGTGCGCTGTAATCAGTTGAATAAGAAGCGTTTTGAACATTTTTGATTAAATCAAATTGATCGATTAAATTGAAGTCATCGGGTGTAACACGAGGCTCATCCATTTGTAGAAAATGTGAAATATTGTAGGACACCCAAGCCTTTGAAAACTTAGAAGTGTCTAGTGATTTATGGACGTGAACCTATATACGTACAGGTTTTAAGGTAACGAAAGAATACCGACGTTAGGTGATTTGTGAATCATGCCGGACACGCGATCAGCAAAAGCTTTGCGTTGTACGTAGTTAGTAAAGGTCTCTGGGAAATGAAATTTTCAGGTGGCCAAGCAATCGAGGTCGCTCGTTGCTGTTTTACTCTCGTTGTCGTGTTCGTTGCTATTTATGTCGCTTCTTCATACGTCAGTAATCCAAATGATATAAAGATGTCGATACGGAGTTACAGGAGCATGCCTCGTACGAATCTTTCCCTCGCAATTTCTACTGGGAACTGGCAAACGCTTCCTAGATATGTATTCCTGGTGGCTAATTTAGGTCGTGGTGTCACATGAAACGACGGTCTCGCGGTAATGTTGTTAGCGCGGGTGCGTTCACAAGCATAACGATAACACAGCAAACATCACGTGATAAAAGGTTCGCGTCGGACTCGATCGACGCTTTCGTGCCAGAACGTAAACCGCTTTGAAGCGAGAAAAAGCGAAACTAGAACGAAGTTGACGTTTACGATTCGACTCGTTTCGCACTAATTAGCGATTGTGGTCATAGAACAAATTGGGAGCGAACGCATTCTGGGTCCCTTTCGATGCAAAATGTTGTTCAGAGTTCCAGGATGAGACCAACTCGTTCAATATTAACAGAGTTATCCAAAAATAACTGAATTAAATTAAAGATTTCAGTCTTTAATTTGCTTAAAATTTTATTAAAACCCGTTCATTATTAACGGTGTTATGAACAATCGAAGTTGCACACTGTCTCCCACTTTAATAAAATCTTTATAATAATTAGAGAAGGCTTTGAAATTAAAAATAAATCAGAAAAGGGAGGCACAAAGGAAGAGGCATAATAGCTACCGTTCTCAATGGAAGTTACCCCTTTATCCCCACGTTTAGCGTCTGCCCCGGGCTAACAAAATTACGCACCGTCCCGCGATAAAGAGTGAAGTTTAACGCGAACTCGAAACCTGCTGAAACGGTTCAACGACTTGAGAACCCCGCCGCAAGCACAATTCTCGGCGCGCGTTACTCTCAGCCCAGTAAAAATCGCCACTCTAATGGAACTCACTGGCCAACGATTTCACGGTGCCGAGCTGCTTAAAATCAAAGGTAATCCGGTGCTGCGCCCGGAAAAAGATTGCATCAAAGAGGTCACGTCTAATCCGGTTAACTAAACTAATTATATGAACTTCCTAAATCGATGATTCCATACCTTGCGTCAAAAAGATTTTAGTTGCTTTTATACTGTTTATAATGTATAAAATATCCGCTCGTATTTTACCTGAAACGACAAGTTTTATAGATTACAGACTTCGCTTCTTATCCTCAATAATTTAAATAAGTATATTACAAAAAGTAATATATATTTACGAAGAGTTTCATTTAATTACTTAATTACTTTTACCATAATAATTAATATTCACTATTTTATTATTTATCGTACGAAGTGATAGGATTGATAAGAAAAAACGATATGTCACGCCTAGGTCTATGAATTAGAAATTAATAATTAATGTTTATTGTTTTAGTATTTATCAAAGTACACGGCACGATTGATAAGAAAAAGCGAAACGTTTCTCTGTCACGCCTAGGAATCCGTGAATTAGAAACGATCGTGACGAGCGTTATCCTTCGATTAGCAGTGGCAGACACGCGATGCCCCCGCACAATATCCATTAGACCGGAGTAGTTGAAACGATAAGAAATAAATCCGATCGTTCAACCTCCTTTCAATCTCGATCAACTTCTTCGGTTCCGTCTATCGATACCGAAGGCTATCGTTCCGGGCCCGCCTTCCTTTTCGCGTTTCTAATCCGCAGAACACCTAAATAGCCTCCTCCATCTCCTTCCCTTCCTACTCCGATGTTATTTTCATCATACGGGCGGAGAGCGAAGGGGCAATTTTAGTAGGCCACTAGGAAACGGATGCACAGGGTACGGCCTTTGCCTATATGCTGACTCCAGGCTCGCGTGTACACCTCCGTTCATAAGTCTGAAGGCATTTGCAAATTGCGTTAAGCAAGTAGACTCTGTCAATTGTTGTCTATATTACTCATATAGTAGTAGAATTCTGAATTTTTCATCAAGTTCCAGCCAAAAAAATTCCCAAAATATCGAAATTCGTATTCCTAGTTCAAGCCTAATAAAAATTTGATTTGCAAACTTCATTTTTAAAAAAAATTCGAAAGTTAAATCTGTTCGAGTTCAAATCCAATTTCCAGGGATGCATTCCTTTCGTACTATTGCTGATTGACTGTAGGAGATTTGTTTGTTTAAATTAACAAATGCAAAACTTATCGGAATTGTTACAGATAACGGTTCTACTTTTGATACACTAAAATATTTGTTAGAGGGGATATGAATTGCAAAACTCAATTTGATTAAATGTACGAAAAAGATAAAATGATTCATTAATGTTATATTATTTAATAAAGTAGATAATACAAATGAATGTTGTGTTGAAGGACACCACTCTTAGCACACCGTGTTTTTAACACGAGGCTATTGAGCTGATAAGCATGCTACTGTTCATTACTAGAGGTCTGGGTCATAGACACAGTGCACGGTCAGGATTTAGTTTTTCTCTAATTGGGCTCCTTTTAGGTTCTGCTTCACTTGCATTGCATTTTTCCTAGGGTACAGACGTCCTTCCAGGACATTGGCATAAAAAGCTTAGTAAAAGTTATACAAAACGAGTTTAATTTATTAACCCATTTCCAATAAAAATATGTTAGAAATCTGTACATTGATAATCGTACAATTTATTTCATTCGGGTTTTAGTCTTATATGTCCTGAGACTTATGAATTGGTGTGTACGTTTATGCTCGTTAAATCAGCTTGACTTATTTCCCGCGCCGCCCCGTATTCTATTTCTTCCGTTTATAGGCTTGCATGCTGAACAGGCGGTGGCAGAATTAGGACCGACACCCGGTCAATTCGAGTAACATTATTCATGCTGACTTCGTGCGCCACTCTCTCTGATATGAAAGAATGCACTGTAATCAGGTGAACAGAAAGCGTTTTTTATATTTTTAATTAAATTAAATTGATCGCATTTAGCTCAAATAAAGTATTTAAGAAATAAAAAGGGAACAAAATGTGTTTTGTCATTTTGTTAAAGTTTTATTATTTAAACTGCTTCCAAACTTAAATATCAGTGCCAGCACTAAATTTGAATCAAACATAAAAGATATAAATATAGTATATG